>NC_088681.1:8699016-9002047 GCF_950023065.1 Planococcus citri
GAACGAATCGATTCAATTACTCAATTTTTGGTGAATCGTTCACGCACGAGTTGATTAATTCTTGGTGAATGATTCGCGAACGAATTCATTGATAGTTGGAGAATATTCGCAAACGAATTGAATAATTTCAGAAGAATCATTCGCGAACGAATTGATTCGTATAATTGTCTCGTTCGCGAACCAATTGACTCGCGTGTAAGTGAATCGATCGCGAACGAATTGATTCGTATAAGTGAATCGTTCGCGAACGAATTGATTCGCATCAGTGAATCATTCGTGAACGAATTGATTCGTATAAGTGAATCGTTCGCGAATGAATTTATTCGGATGGGTGAATCGTTCGCGAACGAATCGATTCATTTACTCAATTTTTGATGAATCGTTCACGAACGAATTGAATAATTCTTGGGGCGAATCATTCACAAACGAGTTGTTTAATAGTTGTTGAATATTCGCGAACAAATTCAATAATTTTTGGTGAATCATTCGCGAACGAATTGAATAATTTTAGGTGAATCATTCGTGAACGAATTGATTCGTATAAGTTAATCGATCGCGAACAAATTGATTCATATAATTGAATCGTTCGCGAACGAATTGATTATTTTTTGGTGAATCATTCCCGAACGAAACGAATAATTCATTTGTGAACGAATTGATAATTGAAGAATTGATCAATTTGCTCGCGAACGGTTTGTTCAAAAAATTAATCAATTTGTCCTTGAAAATGAATTATTACTCTCACAAACAATTCACTAAGGATTGAATCAATTTATATTATAGGTAAACTAGACAGCTAAGCAAAGCTTAGCTGCAAAGTGTGCGTAGCTAGCTGCCTTTTCTACCTGCCTTTTCTACAGCTATAACCGTTATTACATCTAGGTAGTGCATAAGTGAATCAACCATATCACAGAAATGAGAATTTTTGAAACTCTCACTGCTTCAAAATAGTAATTGTTTTTCAGTGTTTTCATATTTTCCAAATTACAATAGGTATTTCAGAATAATTTATAAGCTTGTATTGCTTCTAAATTAAGAAATTTCTAGTTGTTTTTCATAGTTTGCATTGTTTTAAAATTTACAAAATTTCAAATCAATTTCCCGAATTCCCCATCGCTACAATTTCATAAAGTTTTCAATAAATTTTCAGAATTTTGCATTGCTGCTGAGTTAGGAAATTTGCAATCAATTTTTAGAATTCACATTGCCTCTAAATAGTCAAACTTTGAATAATTTTTCAGAATTCTTATTGTCTTTAAATTGAAAAATTTCAAATTCAATTTTCAAGTTCATATTGTCCACAAATTGTTAAACGTTTACTCAATTTTTGAAATTTACATTGCCTCCAATTTTTCAGAATTCTCATCTTCTTCATAAATATTACAGTACTTATTTCATATAATTTTCAAGTTCACATTATCTGCAACTTACAGAACTTTTAATCAATTTTTGGAATTCTCAGCGTCTCTAAATACAAATAATTTTCATATTATTTTTTTTAGAATTTCCATTGTCTTCAAATTTATAAATTTTCAAACCAACTTTCAGAACTTGCTTTTTATTCTAAATTAAGAATTAAATCTTATAAAATATGTTAAGAATTTGAATTGCCTCTAAATTACACGGAAAAAAATATAGGTAATGTTTACAAAAAAATTTAACTAAATACTGGTATTTAGCACAATTAAGTACCAGATCCCATTCAATAATTTTTACTGTAATCGTATAGTAAAAATTATCATTTTAATAAATTTTGCTTTAAGTACCAATAGTAAAAATCATTTTGTTTTAATAATTTTTACTAAATCATGATAATAAAAGTTTAATTACTCATTTTGAAGTAATTTTTAAATTATAAGTAAAAAGTTAAAAATTATTCATGTCAATGTAATCCTTACTATACTTATGGCTATAGGTAGACAAAAAATTAATGAAATGAATTTTTAGTTAGCAAATGATATCATAATTCATAACTCAATTTCAGCATTATTTAGCAAATGATATAATTCATAACTCAATTTCAGCATTATTTTTGCCCCATTATCATGTACTACATAGGTAGTAACTCCAAAACATTTACCGATCCAATTTTCCTACGAAAAATCTGTCACCTACCTACTTACCTCACGGGGATTCGAACCTGGGTCCCTAAATTTCCTATTCCTACCTACATGCCCTATTCACTCAGCCACCAATTCACTACGAGGGTTAGGGCATTAAAATAATATATTTGTTTGGTAAACGCCCCACCAAACCACTCCCACTTGGAATTTACAGCTAACAGACCGGGGGTGTAACAGGGTACAATGAAACACAGCTGGTGATGGAATAGACTGGGGGTATAGCAGGGTACAATGAGCGGCAGGTGTTCTACAAGTCCCCTTTTCCCTTTTTTAGGATTTAATGCATTAAAATAATGAACTAAAATTGCAATTACTCAGCAATTACCCATCCGAATTGAATGAAAATAAATCTATACCCTCCGCCTTAATGATTCTCAAATGGTGTCCAATAGGTACAAAAAACGGTTGGATAGCTTAAGAGAACATTCATTGCAATTGAAATTTCAATTTCTCAAAGCGAAACCAATAGTGTGCTACGCACACTAATAATTCGTTTGAAAGCAGATCCACTCGGGCACCCTCCCATGCTCCTCACACGTTCAATACGCCTCTGGCAAGTTTTTTTTTCTCAGACTCGGGATTTAAACTTTTATTATATTTTTCGAAGTTATCCCCCCTTTTCCTTGTATTCAGGTTTTACCTTGAAAACAGACAAGTATCAGTCCCCATTGAAAATAATTTATACCGCAATGATCAAAATGCACTCGTAATTAAAATGGGTTTAAAAAATGACACAAAAATAAAACCATTCATCAAAGGCTCAAAATAACATTTTCTTTTCTCACTATGAAAGGTTTGAAGAGCCTGCTCAAGTACAAAGAAATCCCAATGAGGATAACTTTACTAATACCTTTGAAAATAGAATCAGTTCTATTTGGAAGAGAACAAAAACACCAGACACTTTGCCATTTCAAATTACGACTAAACTCTCGTCTCGCATACCATACCCTCCTGCCTCTTCTCACATGTCACACAAGGATACACTTCGCATCATAATAAATTGAAAAAGACGCACCAACAATAACATATAGTTTTTTTTCCTATCAACCTGCGACACGAATTATCTCGTAAGTGTTCCGTTTAAAGCAGTCTTTTTTTTCACTTCTCATACACACTAAAACACGTACACGTCAAAAACCTACGTTCAGCATTCGGGTCTAGGTACTTTAAAAGCAGACTGCCATATAATACAACGTACAAAAAACTACATGCATAAATTCTTCTCCCCTTAATTAAGATAAACATCCACGAGACCGTTTCAACTTGGCAAATTAATCTGTAGGTAGAAGTATGCGAATCTCTCTCGCAGTATACAATTTCCCTTCTACGTTTGCCCTTTCGTAACAATACACGATATACCCACGCTGTCTGCTATGCCAGCGCCTACCTAGTGGAGCGCAGATTACAAAACGACCCTAGCGAAATATTTAATAAAAACAATTTCCACAATAGTAAATCTGCGCTTTGGCTATCGATAACGAAGGTAAAGCTTTCAATATCATGTCTATCTATACCGAAAATGATATTACGGGTAGAAAGAGAAAACGTCCTGCTACCTTTTTGCAATGGGTTCCTTTTGTACTGAAAGAGAATTTCGCTTTTGTCCATAAGATGAATTTCAGCGGCGGCGTCTTGATTACGCGAATTATTTCAACGAGTATTATTTTCGGAGAAAAAGAAGCATTACCCGGGCCCGTTCTATTTTTTTGCTTTTTCTTGCCAATGCCATATCGCCAAAGCTGCCTATACCACGAAATAAAGAGGGTAGTAGATGAAAAAAAACCGAAGCTTTTGTTCTTCGAAATTCCACGTGGACTTGAGAACGCGGTGCCTTTTTGTCGTAGCGTAAAGAACCGCAGTGTCATCATTTTTTTTCTCGTTCGTCTCCTCAATCTATGAAAGCTGAAGAGATGAGAGAAAGGAATTGGGGGAGGGTGGATTGATAGAAATTAGAAACTATCTGCATTATGAGTTATCGCTCGATAGAAGATAGAGATGAAAGACTACCCATTTCACTTAATTCCTTGAGAGCTAATATTCTGAGACGTGATTGCTCCTGAAGAGATACAAAATGGTGGCAAAAATGAGATTTTTTACGAGGTCGGTCTAGTTGAGAATCAACAGCTTATGATTTCTTTGTTTCGTGTCCTCTCAATGTTTGACTCTTGAATAAAGACCATTCATTCGTCAACTTTGCCCAGTTTTTGATTTCGGTCCTCCGATTTTTCTCTAATACATTTTTGTAAGTTATTTACGAATTTCTCGCGGTTTTTTCTCATGTACAGAGGGGGTTGGCGGAGGAGATCAACAACTGAAATTTCAGCCATTACACAAATTTTGGAGCTAATTGCTCAGAATTGTTTAAAATTTGAAAAAACCTTTCATGATGGTTCAAAAGCAATTGAAAGTGGTTTCGAAAATTTCCAAAATTTGAAGTTGAGTTTTTGAGGTTTTTCGTTGCATGCCCAATTTTTTAAAATTTGTCACATTTTAGAACTGATAAAAAATCCAGGTAACACTTATTTTTATTACGTTTTTAAGAAATTTTGAAGTTTTGTAGGGCTTGATTTGCTCAACTTCGACCCAAATTTGATTTTCGAAGATTCATCAAGAATCATGGAATCATGAACCGACCGATTTTGAGCGAATTAAATCAAGGTCACCCAAGTTTCAAACCAAATATTTTGATGTTTTTTGAGCATAAAATACAAGGCAAGGAAAGGTCAGAAATTTTTTCAACCATAAGTTCCAAAAGCTCAAACGGCTGAACCGATTTCGATGAAACTTGAAATTTCACTAAGCCTCTGCCATTTCTAACGAATCGTTTATCAAAAATTGAATCTGTATTCAAACGAATTGTTCACCTATAAATTAATTCAATTCTCAGTGGATTGTTTGTGGGAGTATTAATTCATTTTTATCGTGAACAAATTGATTAATCTTTTGAAAGAACCATTCGTGAACGAATTGATCAATTCTTCAATTAATGAATCAATTCATTCACGAATGATTCGCCAACTAATAATCAATTCGTTCGCGAATGATGCACCAAAAAATTTTCGATTCGTTCGTGAACGATTCACTACAAAATTCAATTCGTTCACGAACGATTCACCAAAAATTCAATTAGTTCGCGAATGATTCGCTAAAGAAATCAGATTGTACGCAAATTATTCACCAACCATTGATCAATTCGTTCGTGAACCAAAAATTATTCAACTCGTTCGTGAACGATTTACCAAACATTGAGCGAATGAATCGATTCGTTCGCGAACGAGTGACTTATACGAATCAATTCATTCACAAAAACGATTAACTTATACGAATCGATTCGTTCGCGAATGATTCGCTAAAACTTCAATTCATTCAAAAACGATTCACCAAAAATCATTCAATTCGTTCGCGAATGATTCGCTAAAAAATGTTTCAATTCGTTCGTAAACGATTCAGCAAAAATAGGGTGAATAAATCAATTTATTCGCGAACGAGTCATTTTCACGAATCAATTTATTCACAAACGATCAACTTATATCAATCGATTCGTTTGTGAACGAGTCACTTGCATGAATCAATTTCTTACGCAAACGATTCACTAAAAAATTCAATTCGTTCGCGAATGATTCGCTAAAAAATTATTCAATTCGTTCGTAAACAATTCACCAAAAATTGGGTGAAAAAATCGATTTTTTCGCGAACGATTCACTTATACGAATCAATTTGTTTGCGAATGGTTCACCTAAAATTATTCAATTCATTCGCGAATGATTCACAAAACATCATTCAATTCGTTCGCGAATGATTCGCTGAATTATTATCCAATTCGTTCGTAAACGATTCACCAAAAATTGGGTGAATAAATCGATTTGTTCGCGAACGAGTCACTTATACGAATCAATTCGTTCACGAACAATTTACTTATACAAATCAATTTGTTTGTGAACGATTTCACTCATACGAATCAATTCTTTTGCGAATGTTTCACCTTCACCTAAAATTATTCAATTCATTCGCGAATGATTCACAAAAAATGATTCAATTCGTTCGTGAACGATTCACACAAAATTAAGTGAATGGATCGATTCGTTCCCAACAGAATCACTTATACGAATCAAGTCGTTCGCGAACGAGACACTCATACGAATTATTTCGTTCACGAATGATTCACCTAAAATTATGCAATTCGCTCGTGAACGATTCACCAAAAATTAAGCGAATGAATCTATTCGTTCACAAACGAATCACTTATACGAATCAATTCGTTCGCGAACGAGACACCCATACGATTCATTTCATTCGCGATTGATTCACCTAAAATTATTCAATTCGTTCACAAACGATTCACCAAACAATTCAGTTCGTTCGCGAATGATTCGCTGAAGAATTCAGATTGTTTGCGAATGATTCGCTGAAGAACTCAGATTGTTCGCGAATGATTCACCAAAAATTATTCAATTCGTTCACTAACGATTTACAAAAAATTCGATTCGTTCACAAATGATTCGCTAATGAATTCAGATTGCTCGCAAATTATTCACCTACCATCGATCAATTCGTTCGCGAATGATTTACAAAAAAATTTTCAATTCGTTCGTGAACGATTCACTAAAACTTTCAATTTGTTCAAGAACGATTCACCAAAAATCATTCAATTCGTTCGCGAATGATTCGCTAAAAAAAATTACCCAATTCGTTCGTAAACGATTCACCAAAATTGAGTGAATTAATCGATTCGTTCGAGAACGAGTCATTTATGCGAATCAATTCGTTCACGAACGATTCACGTATACGAATCAATTTGTTCACAAACGATTTACTTATACAAATCGATTCGTTCGCGAACGAGTCACTTACATGAATCAATTCGTTCGCGAATGATTCACTGAAACATTATCCAATTTGTTCGTAAACGATTCACCAAAAATTGGGTGAATAAATCGATTTGTTCGCGAACGAGTCACTTATACGAATCAATTTGTTCGCGAACGATCAACTTACTCGAATAAATTCGTTCGCGAACGAGACACTTATACGAATTGTTTCGTTCGCGAATGATGCACTAAAAATGATTCAATTCGTTCGTGAACGATTCATTAACAATTAAGCGAATGAATCGATTCGTTCACAAACGAATCACTTATACGAATCAATTCGTTCGCAAACGAGACACTTATACGAATCATTTCGTTCGCGAATGATTCACCAAAAATTATTCATTTGGTTCGCGAATGATTCACCAACTATTAATCAATTCCCTCGCGAGCGATTTGCCAAGAAATCAATCAATTTGTTCAATCAGTTGTGAATGATTCAATTCAATTCGATTCACTTCGCTTGAAATGAGTAATAGATCAATTCCTATAGAATAGTTTTATTTTTTAAAAACGAATGAATTGTAAATTAATTGATCCGTTTGCGATTGATTCACCAAGAAATCAATCAATTTATTTAATCACCAATCGTTCGTAAATGATTCGATTCAATTGTAAACAAATCAATTGCTACACAAATGTTTCAAAAAAAGTGACTCAATTTGTTCGTAAAAAAGATTTGTGTTTAGAAAAAGTCGGTCTTCTCACGCATACTTCGTGAGTGTTTTTTCATTGATAAATTCAGAGAAATTCGTAAGTTTCGGAGAGAGAGGAAGTGAAATAAATACCTAAGTACATTTATATACCTAATACTTTCCTCAGTGAACACAATAATAACAAATAGGTAAGTAGGTACCTATGGCACAAAACAATCCACGACAGCAACTCTTTTTCCAATGCAATGGTACCATCAGCAACAATAATATTCGATCACGACTGAAGGAATTGCACCCTTCTGAATATCTCGGACGATTACGTTAAATCGTTAGCATCGAGCTGTCATCCATATACAGAGCCAACTTTGTGTATACATATTTGTCATTCTCCATTAACTTGTTTCCAAACTCGCACACTACCTCTATACCTACTATATTCAGAGTAGAATACATCCTACTACGGTACGCGTTTTATATTACTGTGATTTATTACGTTGGCGGTATTTTTAATGAATTATACTCTCGATGGGATGAACACCACACTTCGGTTCAGTATTACACCGCCGATGCTCACGATATACCGCGGATTTAAAATAAAAAATTAAATAAAAAAAACACAATGTAGCTCAAGCAGCTCTAGCTACATCGAGAACAATACATATAAGCTCGTTATTTGTCTAGTCTGAACTGGTATCTATAGCTCGGATTGGTATAGCCCTTAGATAATTCATAGCTAATTTTCTTACACGCGTAGAGAGCCAAGTAGGTACGTATATCGCAACTCGACAGAATCTGTGGTGTTTTATGCATACAATATAATGCCATTGCTCCAATATTGGTGAATTGAAGATATTCGTGCGTTGAGAATTACAGATTAATTCGCTAGCAGGTCTTTGTATTCGCGTTGACGTATGAATTAACGATAAGACTAACCGAACGTGAAATATAGATAATGGGGATGAAATTAGCACTTTAATTAAATATCGAGAAGGTCTTCGCATTCAGAATGAATCGAAGAGTGAAAATTGCCACCATATTTTCACCTTCATCCTATACACATTCTCGGATGAAATATTAAACGATCGTTGTAGGTATACCTAAGTGAACATATCCATTTCCATAGGTAGCTTAGTGATACCCCTTACGTCCGGATCAAACTCATACAGGTTTTTTTCACCTACTTCTTCCCCATTTATATACGTACAAAATGGTATACCTTTAATCCTTTATCGATAATACACGAATCGCGAAAAAGGGTCCAAGAGACGACGCACCCTTTACATTGTAACAATTTTCGCATCTATACAGTGCCGAGCTCAGCAGCACGTTCGTCGGTCGCTGCCTTTTTCATCTTTTAAACAAAGAAAAATTTTTGCTAATTTTGCACCGCTCTGTTGTCGTCCCCGACTAGGCCGACGACGATCCAGGCGTTTTCGCATTCGCGTTCGTTCATATAGCAAAGGTCGTTAAAATACCACGCACCATAAATACAAATTGCTGTCCACTGCGCCTGACAAGGGTCTTTAAAATAGAATTTCCAAAGAGGCTTGTTATGTATACAAAACGGTCATAGCATTGCCATCGTCATCGCCACCACGTACTATGCACACTCGGATAAATTGGCTTCGCTAACCTTATTTATTGTCGCCCACCTAACCTAGTAAAAATAAAATCTCGTATATTTCGCGTATATCACATTCTTATACGTATGAGTATAATCCCCTAATCCTCTTCTGCCCCCACAAACCACATATAAGAACGTATCACTCCGATCTTCAACGTATACACGTCATTTTCTTATATTTAATTGATTTAATTTTACCCCACACCCTTTCATCCTCCTCACTTCTCAACCCTCATAAAACGCAGAAAAAAACTCCCTTGAAGAAAAAAGCACTTTTTTTTGCACAAAGAACAAACGTTTTAATCTCTTTTTTTTCTTTGTTTAATTTAGCAGCACGCCTCATTACCCAAATTAGATGTAAATATTACCATATCAAAAGTATGATAATTGATGGCAAGAATTGCAAAGGGACGCGGACGCGACGATTATCAAGAAATACCTACTTTTATCCCGTAAATTATTCAGTCCGTTAATCGAGTAAATTTTTACAAATTAGCATTTGATTATGTAAAAATACAATTAAATTTGCGTATTTTTTAATTAATTTCAAATTAGGTGCTTATATTTTTTTAACCCTCTTTCTGGTCTTATGTTCTTACCACTTTTACGCCGAGTAAAACTCTATTATAAGTAAAAGCAAAGTTTTCTGTTATTTTTTTTCTCTCTCTCTCCTATAAAAAGAAATAAAAAAAGAGAGAGAGAGGGAAGATTTGTCGTAGATGTCGAATTCCAAACAAATGAATTTTGCTTCTTTTTTTTCGATCTTTAATTGACCTAAATTAAGTTAACGCGAAAGTTCCGCTTTTTTATTCCTTTTTGTATGGAAGGAAGAGTGAGGAGAAAGGTAAATAAAACAACATCAAATGGCAGGAATTGTTGTGAAACATCTTTTCAAAACGAAAACGAATGAACGAACAAATGGAGATGATGAAGTTGAAAACTGAAACATTTTAAGAATATTAAAAAATAAATTAAGTATGCTGGAATATTCCGCGCAGTTCAAAGAAGAACGCTAAATATTTTGGTTTTGTGAGGTACTCTTACCCTTTTCTTTTTGGTAAATGAGCATTTCAAATTACGATGGTGAAAAACAAACAAACAAAATGTATAGGTAAACAAACAAATACCCTACGATTTGTACAAAAGACTGGAAACAACTTTAGTCGAATAATTTGAGAATTGTTTTCAAGTAATGCAGATCTTTTACGAGGAAATATTTAAAATTCTTTTAGAAAAGCCAAAATTCACCGCAGAAAATTTTTGGAAACGAAATCAAAATATGTTCACGAACGCACGTAGGTAACTTATTTACTGATTCAAAGGAAAGTGTAGGTATGCATCAAAGATGGTCTTGAAAGTTCTCCCTTCACCCTAACCCCTCTTCTCTCAATTATAAAAAATGCCCGCTCAGCCAGTAAATGACTATTCAGCTTTTGGAAATTTTCATGGAATGACTTTGCACAAAATCCATTGAAAATTGAATTTCTCAGAAACGGTTGAACCAATATTGATCAAATTTGAAATTTCACAACTAGGCTACTAGCCGGATATTTCGACATCATAATCATGTTCCAAAAGCTCAAAGCTTTCAAGTTTACCCAGCGAAAAAACTTTTTTTTTGATATTTTTTCTAGTTCATTATCTAGAAAACGGCGCGACTGAACCGATTTCGATGAAACTTGAAATCTCCCCAGGGCTGCACGATTCCTACAAAGTACCAATACGACCCTCAATTTTTGGTGAATCATTCATGAACGAATTGACCAATTTCTTGAAAGAACCATTCGTCAACGAATCGATCAGTTCTTTGATTTGTAAATCAATTTGTTCGCGAATGAGTCACTTATACGAATCAATTAGTTCGCGAATGATTACCTGAAATATTTCAATTCGTTCGTGAATGATTCACCAAAAATTAAGTAAATGAATCGGTTCGTTCGCGAACGAGTCACTTATATGAACCAATTTGTGCGCGAATGATTCGCTAAGAATGATTTAATTCGTTCGTGAATGATTCACCAAAAATTGAGTAAATGAATCGATTCGTTTGCGAATGAATCACTAAAAAGGAATCAATTCGTTCGTGAATGATTCATTAAAAATTGAGTGAATGAATCGATTCGTTCACGAATGAATCACTTATACGATACAATTCGTTCGCGAATGATTCATCAAAAATTGAGTAAATGAATTCATTTGTTCGCGAACAAATTACTCATACGAATCAATTCGTTCGTAAACGAGTCATTTATACATTGAGTAAATGAATCAATTCGTTCGCGAACGATTCACTTACACGAATCAATTCGTTCGTGAATGATTCACCAAAAATTGAATAAATGAATCCAATAATCCATTCGTTCACGAATGAGTCACTCATACTTACGATGAAATTCGTTCGCGAATGATTCATTAAAAATAGAGTAAATAATTGATTCCTTCGCGAACGAATTACTTATACGAATAAATTCGTTCACGAACAAGTTACTCATACATTGAATAAATGAATCAATTCGTTCGCGAACAATTGACTCATTCGAAACAATTCGTTCGCGAACGATTCACATACACGAATCGATTCATTCGCGAACGATTCACTCATACGAATCAATTTGTTCGTGAACGATTCACTCATACGAATCAATTCATTCGCAAACGATTCACTTTCACGAATCAATTCGTTCGCGAATCGCGAACGATTCACTCATACGAATCAATTTGTTCGTGAACGATTCACTCATACGAATCAATTCATTCGCAAACGATTCACTTTCACGAATCAATTCGTTCGCGAATGATTCACTCATACGAATCAATTCGTTTGCGAACGATTCACTCATACGAATCAATTCGTTCACGAACGATTCACTTGCACGAATCAATTCGTTCGCGAGCGATTCACTTACACAAACGATTCATTCATACGAATCAATTCGTTCGCAAACGATTCATTCATACGAATCAATTCGTTCGCGAACGATTCATTCATACGAATCAATTCGTTCGCGAACGATTCACTTGCACGAATCAATTCGTTCGCGAGCGATTCACTTACACAAATCAATTCGATTCGTTCGCGAACGATTCACATACACAAATCGATTCGTTCGCGAACAATTCACCCATACGAATCTTTTCGTTCGCGAATGATTCAGTCATACCCATCAATTCGTTCGCGAACGATTCACTTATAAGAATCAATTCGTTCGCGAACGATTCACTTGCACAAATCGATTCGTTCGCGAACGATTCACCCATACGAATCTTTTCGTTCGCGAATGATTCAGTCATACGCATCAATTCGTTCGCGAACGATTCACTCGCACGAATCAATTCGTTCGCGAACGATTCACTCGCACGAATCAATTCGTTCGCGAACGATTCACTCGCACGAATCAATTCGTTCGCGAACGATTCACTCGCACGAATCAATTCGTTCGCGAACGATTCACTCGCACGAATCAATTCGTTCGCGAATGATTCGCCTAGAAATAAATCAGTTTGTTCCATCGCCAATCGGTTGTGAATGATTTGATTCGATTCAATTTGATTCACTTCGCATAAAAATAGATCAATTTCTACATTTTTCACAAAAACCGAATCAATCGTAAATTAATTGATCCGTTTGCGAATGATTTACCAAGAAATCAATTAATTTATTGAATCGCCAATGGTTCGTAAACGTAAACGATTCGATTAGATTGTAAACAAATCAATTGCTGTACAAAATATGTTTCAAAAAAAGTGAATCAATTCGTTCGTAAAAGATTTTTATTTGAAGAAAAGTCGGTCTTCTCACGCTAAACGTCTGAGTGTTTTTTTTTAAAATCTTTATTTTGTTCATTGTAAATGTTTAATTAGGCCTTTTTTTTGTCGCTTTTCTTTTTTGGGGGATCGCTAATTATCAAAATTTGTATGTCCATAATTGTTTGTACTTTCTGTTTTCTTTTTATTTTCAAAATTGCCAAACAACAGACCTGTTGTTTGACAAACTTGCTTATGAAGTTCTGTTTTTTTGTTTTTTTTTTTTTTGGTGCCAAATTTTTTCAAGTTTAGAAGCGTAACTTTATTTGGGGGGGGGTGTAAAAAAGCGTCAATTTTAGGCAAATTAGTCAAGTATTGTCCACTTTGGGTACAATTGTGAAAAAGTGTCCATTTATGTGAAAATTCTTGTCAAAATTACCTAAAAAAATACACTTTTTCCAAAATTGTGAAAAAATTCCTATTTTTTGTCAAAATTTTCAGAAAGTGTAAATTTTTGTAGAGTTAACGAAAAGTTGTTAGTTTTTATATTTTTTTTGTCAAAATTTCAAGGCAGTGGCTTTTTGATAAATAGTTCAATGGTCGTAATTTTTTCCAAAACTACTGAGAAATTGGCGCTTTTTCCCCATAAACGTGCTTCAGCTTACCAAACAAAAATACATTTTTTTTTTTTACAAAATTACTCAAAAGCTTTTTTTTGTCAAATTTTACTTTTTCCTCAAATTGGTTCTTTCATTTTTTTCAGTTTTTATGGAAATTTTTCGTTGTTTTTGTGTAATTTCCTCTAGGTACCTATTAAATTCAAGATTATTAAAACTTCAATTATCAGAAGCTTGCCAAATTTTACATCCATAATTTGAAAATTTGAAAAAGAAATCAAACATGCATACAATATGTATGATACCTAATATTCATATTGTAGATCTTCTGAGGGGAGAAGACGAAGCCTCATAATTTTGGTTGAAATATAAAAATTGTCAAATACTTCCTCAAAATTACTCAATACGAGATTTTTTAAACATTATTTGTTCAGAAGTTTATGAAATCCACCAAAACTTTCCAATCACTGAGTACACGTCAAGAAAAAATGAAATAAAGACGAAAAACCCAAACACAATTGCTCCTTCCTTTCATCGTGTCTCATTCCTTTGGTTTTTTCACTCAAAATTATCAAAACATTTCAAAGACTCGTTTGTATAAGACGAACAAAGAAAACGATGAAAAAAAAACCTCGAGACCAGGTTCAGCCTTCAGTCTTGAAAGGTGAAATAATTTTACAAGTAGGTAGGTATATACTGATAATATTTTCATAACGACAAATGACATTTTTCCCAGTATCGCGTTCGCGTTTGGTATCTTAATATACGAGGTTTAGCAGATTTTTCGCTGCCATTCGAGCCGAATAAAGAGTAAGAGGGGGGAACGCCGGGGAAGCGGAGGCCTTTTTAAGCAAAAGCAATAAAATTTTACTCTCGTTTCCTTCTCCTGGAACATTAATTAATGGAACTATTTCGCTCCGCTGATCTATAATGAATTATCTTTTTCCGTTTCGCTAATTTAATATTTCGAATCTATTAAGAAAATTCGAAGAACTTCCTGTTCCACAGATTGATTCCGCTTCGGCTCCTACTGTAACGTTAGAAAACACACAGGCAACTTGGTCTCTCTATAACTCTATAGTATACGCTATCGACGCGACTAAAGCTCTAAATGAAGTAAAAATTATTATACGGATAGAGCATTTAGCACGGGCGCGGACGAAAACTTCCAACCATTCGATTAATATTTCACGTTTAATGGGTTCCAGTTTTAATGAGGTTTTTATTCCTCCTTCTCTCGCCGAACCTGGTATATATCTATAGGCGAATATAAGCTGGCGAACTTAATCGAGAAAATTGTCGCTGTCGTCGACGAAGAAGACGTCGACTCGCAAGCCCCACCAGACTCGAGTCGATTACTCGTAAATGCGAATTTCGCACCTATTTATCGGAAACAGGCGTTTTAACGCAGCGATGAACTTCTTTATTATGAATTTACAACGGTGAGAATTGGAGAAATATTGCTCCCAGCTAACTCTCGTATATGTTCATATATGTAACTCTGTGCGAGTTGGTTGTCGATTTATATTCGACTATTGGTGCGTATATATCGATAAAAGAGAAAGAACTTACGCCAGATTTAATTCGTATAAAAGCAATCCACCTACCTACGCGTTTCAATATCAATGAGCTTTTCGCCGCCACTTTTATTCCACCGTACACGATTAATATATTAGTGGTTTTCGACGCGATAAAACTTATTTCCAAGTCGAAGCTTTTCAACGTACCTGCCTCGTCGTATGCAATGTGGCTAGAAAAGTTCGCGTGTAATTTGAGAATTTCGTCGAATATGCCTAAAATTGGCTGTATTGTACGGTTATATTCTTAATGAAGCGAGATGGAATTTACCTTGAAAAAGTTTGTCATCAGAAAGGTGCTAACTTACTCAAATTGAAAAATCCGCGATGTTTCTTTGAGCATCAAAATACGAGTACCTATAGGTTCAATGTTTGACTCTTGAATAAGGATCATTCAAGTCAACTCGAACCAATTTTGGGTTTTAGTCGGGGAGCCCGCATAAGGATGTGTTGCATACCCTCCTCGTCGATCCTCCAGGACAACCTTTTTCTTAAAGGAGGAGTCCTAAGGAACATTTCCTAGCCCTTGTCCTAGAAAAAAAGTGGCACCACTTACAAAATGACGGCCATTTTGATTGATAGGTCAGCCGAAATCGCAGATTTTGCGTTCCAACATAGGGCTTGCACGAAATTTTTTGAACCGTACAAAAATATTTCGAAAGATCAGGCAAAATTTCATCACCTGTCAAGATTTCAAGTGCTAAAGTGCCTTTTTCGATTTTTGGTGAATTTTTAAAAATAAAATTTAGGCCAAAAAAGAAAAAAAAAAAAATTTACCAGAAAGATCAAGAAATCTGAAATTTGAGATATACCCTATTTTCGACATGCCAAATCGATTGGAAACTGTTTCAAACCGTTTTGAGTAGTTCTGGAGCCTCCAGCAGATTTTTGAAACTCGAAATTCCCGCAAAATTTCATCAAATGGAGTTGGAAAGCCGAAATTTAATCTGCAACTACTGTCTTCTGGAGCCTCCAGCAACTTTTTGAAAATTACTGGAGCCTCCAGTAGATTTTTGAAACTTGAAATGTCCTCAAAATTTCATCAAACGGAGATGGAAAGCTGAAATTTACTCTGCACTGCAATTTCAAAACCCTCTGAAGACGATTTCAGGTGGGTTCAAGTCATTTTGGGGTCTCCAGCGACATTTTGAAAATTACTGGTGTTTCCACCAGAGTTTTGAAACTTAAGATTCCCCCAAAATTTTATCAAATGGAGTTGATAAGCTGAAATTTACTTCGAAAACTAATTTCAACACGATATGAAGTCGACTGAATAGTGGTTTCAAATGGTTTTGAAGCTTCCAGCTACTTTTTGGAAATTTCAATTTTCCAAAAAACGCCATACAATCTTCAAAAAGTCGCTGGGGGCTCCAAAACGACTTAAAATCCACCAGCAGTCGACTTCGTATCGTGTTGAAATTAGTTTGCAGAATGAATTTCGGCTTTCCTACTCCATTTGATGAAATTTTGTGGGAATTTCGAGTTTCAAAAATCTGCTGGAGGCTCCAGAACTACTCAAAACGGTATAAAACAGTTTCAAATCGATTTGGCATGTCGAAAATAGGGTTATATCCCAAATTTCAGCTTTCTTGGTCATTTTGGTGAAATTTTGATTTTTTTCTCTCATTTTTGGCATAAATTTGATTTTTAGAAATTCACTTAAAATCGAAAAAGGCACTTTAGCACTTGAAATTTTGACAGATGATAAATTTTTGCCTGCTCTGTCGATCTACTTTTGTTAGATTTAAAAATTTCGTGGAAGTCTTATGTTGGAACGCAAAATCTGTGATTTTGGCTGACCTGTCAATCAAAATGGCCGCCATTTTTGTAAATATGGTGACGTTTTTTTTAGGACAAGGGCTAAAATATTCCTTAGGACTCTTCCTTTAAGAAAAATGTTTTCCTGGAGGATTGACCGGGGGGGGGGGTGGAACAGATACTTATGCGTGTTCCCCGACTGTTTAGCTCTTCCGATTTTGCTCAATTCTTTTTTAGAACATCGCTTGAAAAATATTTGTTAAAAATTTAAATATTGAGCTCTTTTGGAATCTCAATTTCCAAAATCTTGTCAGAACCTAATAAAACATGTTGTTCAGCATGAAAAGGTTGTCCATAATGCATTTTTTTCAGAATTTTTTGGAGTCTGCACGATATGAAAACTACGTTTTGAAACTTTTCGAGCTAATTTTTTGTACGAAAAAAAAGTGGCAACACTGATTTTTATGATATCACCATAAAGTCAAAAGTTACATTTAGGTAGTATCGCGGTTTCGAGTAATCCACTGCTGAAATTATGATATTTCAAGTTCACTGAAAACTTTGACACCCCCTAGCAGCCACTAAAAAAGGGCTAGAATACTGCGATTTGCGCCATTGGCCATCCCTTCAAAAGGTCTTTCCACAGGAAAAATTTCAAAAAAAAATCGCCGACTCCCCTTACCACTTCTTGGTTGAATTGACGTGGAATATCCCAAATGAACCTACCTTATAGTGACCGTTTTCCATGAAAATTTCAACATTTCTTAACCATCCCCCTCCACAGAACAAGAATTTTGAATTTTTAACATGTATGAGCAAATTGATCGGGTTGGAAAGGGGAGGGGGTCGACTCAGAAATTTTTTTGGAATGGTGTTGTACATTAATATATGAAGTGTTTGGTGAGTTTCGTCAAAATCTCAGAACGTTAGTGCCGATTTCACAATGTTATCTTGAAACGCTGTTTGAAAGATGATGCCTATCATCGAAATTACGCGTCAAATATGAATAATCTTATCAACATGAAGATAAATCTTAATCAAATAAGAATCCGTTGTCTTACATTATACTTCCTTATACATGTAAGTACCATGCACACAAGTGCCCTACTACCTAGTTGATTTATAAACTAAATAAAATCAGGCTTAAGAACGGAAATCATGGTTCTACCATTCAAACTATTCTTCTTCGCGTCAATCCCATGTTGTGCCTTCTTAGGTACTGGCAGTTCACCATCAAAATTTGGATATCTTGAAGTAAGTACTTTAGTAGAGAATAGGTAACTTTGCCTTGAACTATAATTGTTCCCCAAACTGTAAAAACATATAGCTATAAAACACTTGAGTCAGTTATACTTATTATTACAAATTGTCAAGATCGTAGAGTCCATTGAACAAAAATTGAAGCACTGTTCTAACGATAAGGAAAGAGCGGATATTTTACTTCGCAATCTTATCGATGCGCGTCTCTCAAACTGCATCCAATCTGCTGTCCATAATGCTGTCCAAAATGTTGTCCAATCTGCTGTCCAACCTGTTGTAAATACTTTGGTGGAAAAAGTTAAGGAGCATGTAAGTTGAACACACCAATGCTCACCTTGTAGTACCTCCTCCGAACTGAAGAGAAGTGAAACATCTAAAAAATTTAAAACAGAAATGAACATTTTGAAAATTTCAACTTGAATTCCAACCAAAAGTGAACTATTGGGATTTTTTTCCTACTGAAATGTTTTTAATTGGAATTTTCTCTAAATTTCTTATACCTAGGTGCTTACAGCATATTATAGAAATCTCAATGACAACTCCACCAAAATTTCAAAATATCGATTAGAAAATTTCAAAATTTTACCAAACATTTCAAGATAAAAATTTTTTGGTGGGAAATATTGAAATAAGGCAATTTATGACTTGGAGTTTTCATATCCCCCTCCCACCATTGCCAACCTCTTCAGTACGGCCCTGGGTTGGTATCTACCTAACTTCAGAATTTTTTTTCAATGATCATTGTGATCTGTTTAGAATATCGAACTCGACCATTTAAAGCGCGTGAATGAAGTATCGGAACCATTGTTCTGCGCATGGTTAACATGCCAAGCCTTGGCAAATTTGGAAATGAATGCATTTCCCCCTGTCCTGTACCATAACCCAAACTTGACCAGATATACAAAATGGGAGCTAGCATTAGTCTTATACCGAACTCCAGTATTGAATGTAACTCGTGCAGCCCTTGATGAAAGTGCACTAACACCTGGACAGTTCGCTTTCGCAGTGAACAGTTTACATTCGTTGTTCTCGGTCCAGTTTCCTCGTCCGCAGTTATTGAAGTATCGTTTGCCACGTACTAGGGCGAGTATTGAAAAATTTTGCTCCTTTGTGAATGATTTAAAACTTGGTGCATTCTTATCCGAAGATCAGCTGTCTGATGAACAACGTGAAACTGTGGTGAATTCGTACAGAGGAGCTGCACATTTGGCTTGCAGGACTGCATTTACGTATACCGAACTGCTTACTGACCCTAAACACGAGCAAGAGATCATGAAAGTTGGAGGTATGTGAATAATATACCTACAGCCAAGATCGCTTTCGAGATTCTACTGAACGGTTGGATTTGGAACTAGAAATGAATTGAACAATACTCTCCATCCATTAATGTTTTGAAATGTGTGTTACAGCTGATCGCTTTTCAGCTGTCATTATTATTCGAAATGCGAACCTCTCGGATGAGCAGACGGCAGAGGGTTTTTTGAAGACGGTAAGTGCGTAAATTTTGTATGTATTGCAGACGTGGTATCGTTACTTGAGGAGATAATTTTGTGAACCAATTTTAGTTACCATACGATTATTGTTTCAGCTGCTCGAAGAGGCTGAATTTAAAAGTAACGTGGAGAAAAAGCAAGTTGAAAGGATGCCTCTTGAACAACGGTATTTCAAAGATACCAATGCTGAAAAAGTACTCGATGAATTTGACCTGGTTTTTCATTTTGTATGCAAATATATACCGAGCACCAGCACCATAAAATATGTATCGGGCGAACAGGATAACTATGGACTTCGGGTAGGTACAAATATAATAACTGCAATAACATTGAAAATCACATTTTTGGTTTCATTAATGCAGCCGCTTCTATTTCCAGATCCAAAAACGATTACAGGCTTTATTTAGCAAACCCAGGAAGTCGATAGTGTTATTACCATCGATCACAGCATATCTTCTTCTGGAATGAGCGTACCTATCATGATCCCAGACCTTCACAACGCAAACTTTTCTAAGGAAAACAATGTTAATTTTTACACTGCAAATTTGCTGAAACTAATGTAAACTCCCCTGAACCAAATTCCACTATTTTCGATCGTTCTGGAGCCCCTAGACTGATTATCGATTTCTCCAGAATTTAAAAATTTCTCTGGAAGGAATGAAAATCAACTCGGACAGGTAAACGTTCGAGTTTCGGCTCTTTCTGAACCCATTTGAAAACTCGTCTAAATCAAAATTTCACAATTTCGAGTCATTTTAAAGCCTCGAGAGTGATTTTCGATTTCTCCAGAATTTAAATTTTTTCCAGGAAGCGTGAAAACGAATTCGGGCACCTGAAAATAGAGTTGTGGTTTGCTCTTTTGGTTTATTTCTCGAGTTTTTATCCGCGGATTTGACCCAATTTCCATGCGGCCACCTGAAGCTTCTTTTTCTGACTTTAATATTTCCATCGGATCTCTCCCATAGGATTTGATCTGACTAGAACAGATCTAATCAGATCAAAACTCTGATGTGATTATATCTGGTCATATCAAATTGGATCATAAGAATGCTCAGATTCGATCTGATTAAACATGGTCTGATCAAATTCAATTAAGTACGATTCACTGTTGGTAGACGATGATCAAAGTTCTGATGAATCTGATTAAATTTAATCCGATCAATTTTTACTGGATCGGATATCAGATCCAATCAGGTTTTTCATGTTGGGATCTGATCTGGTCTGAAAATTGAGAAAATGATCTTATCTTATCAAACACGTTTCATCAGGTTCAATCAGATTTTCTCTATTGGATCTTATCAGATCGAATCTTTTCAAAGGTTTAAATTGATCTAATCTGATGAAAATTCTGATCTGATCTGATTAAATTTGGTCAGATCAAATTGCATGTCCAAATTTTATCTGATCAGATCTATTTAGGCTTTCTTTGTTTGCATTTGATCAGATCTAAAGGGATGTGATTCGATCGAAAACCTGATACAATCTGATTAGATTTGGTCATATCAACTTTCACAACAGGATCTGATCTGATAAAACAGGTCAATCAGATCCTTTCAGGATTTTTCTTTTGGGTTTCGATCAGGCCCAAATAGATCGAGTCTGATCATAACACTGATCTGAGTGAATCTGTTCAGATCAGATTTCAATGAGAGGTTGCCCAGGTCCGATAATATCCAATCAGGTTTCCTCTGCTGGAATCTAATCAGGTCTGAACACATTTAATTCTATCAAAATTCCAATATGATCTGATCAAATTTGATCGGCTGTCATTGGATCTCATCTGATCAAACAGATATGATCAGATTTATTCAAGTTTTTTCTACGTACATTTAGATCTGATCAAGTTCCAACGGATGTGATGCGATCAAAATTCTGATACATTGTGATAAAATTTGATCATATCAACGGTTTTTACCGAATCTGATCAGATCAAATAGGAGTGATCAGGTGCAATCAAGTTTTCCCATTTGAGATCTGATCAGGTCTGAACAGATCTAATCAAATCAAAACTTTAATAATTCTATGAAATTTGGCCAGATTAAATTATTTGTCCGGATCTTATCTGATCAAACAGGCCTGATCTGATCCATTTGGACCTTTTCCATTGAAATCTGATCTGATCAGTTCTGAACAGGCTTAAAACAGTCAAAACTCAGATCTGATAATGCATTTCTCGTTAGATCAAATCGAATGGAGCGAATGTCCAGATCTTATCTGATCAAACCGGTCTGATCAGATGCAATCGGATATGTTGTGCTGGATCTGATCCGATTGGGTCAGATCTAATCCGATCAGAACTTTGTCCTCGTCTAAATAAATTTAATGGGATCCAATTGGTTTATAGGAATAATATCTAAATCTGATTTGATTTTATTACCCAAGTCGAATAATATTCCGCTGTGTCTTTGTGAACAGTTCGAGCGAAAATAACTTGATTTCTTTTTAAATATGGACCATTTCGTTCATCGTTCACCCAGAAATATTCTAATGGAATGCCCGAACAATTATTTGCATTGCTGGTATGTACATATTTTACACGATACTCGGAATGAAATTGCCTATTCGTCTCAAAGAGGGAAAGATAAAAGTGCAACGATTCCGCAAAATTGCCTTGTAAATCAATCTTTCAACGAATTTCCTGTCTATGACGATAAATTCACTATCATGAACGATTTTTCATATCTGAATTTTTCACAGTACGTCTCCAAAGAAATGGTATATTTTTGCAAAAATCGATTCAAATATTATACCTACTTATCTAAAAATTAGGTAGACGAAGTGCAGAAAAAAAATATATGAATCAACCACTCATTTCCAAATTGAAAAAAAGTGAAATAATTTTCTCATCGTCGGTATCATTTACCAGAGAAAAAAAACCATTAGGCAACATCGTCGTTGAAGCCACAACGACGACCATCGACGTGCATCTACAATAAAGAGACGCTCGTATATAGTATTAGCTCGTAAATATAGGTAATTTTGCGTACATAATTTCTAGAGCTTTGTTTCGTTATGTGGCTGGTGTGTTTTACATCATAGCACGAGTAACATGGTACGCATTTGGTAAAACTCGTTTAACGATCCAGATTAACACTATTACAAATTTCTATTCCATTTAACTCATTTCGCCGATAAATAGACATCACCGCACGCGTCTACTATAAACGGAAATGCCAGATTGGAGGGGAAGCCGAGAGTGGAAAAAATGATGATTTATGATAGAATAACCGAAACGTAATAGAGCTTCTGACACGACGATTAATTCAGAAAAATGCGATTTTATAGTAAAGTAAAAAGCTCGACACGCCTATAATTACGATTACCAAATAAATGACTATACGAGCGAGCTGCGTAAAAGGTACCTAAATAAATACCTTGGCAAGTCATTAGAATACGTCATTTGACATTTGAACTCGTACAAACAGCGAAGAAAGAAACATTTAAAGGGAATAGCGACATACAGAGAGTTACCTAAAGAAAAAAAAGGAGCATCAAATTAAAGGAGGTAATTTTGGTAAAATTTAAATTAACCGAACGACCGTCGAACAATATAATTAAACGTTGAACCGCACAGAAGAATTTTATGCACCACTGCCATAAACTTTGATTTAAATATTTTTATAATAAAAAGTTAAAGCTTTAACGGCCTGCTTTTTACGATGTTCTACTTTATTCATTGTACTTTATTACGCTAAAAGCGAAATATTTTTATTTGCGAATAAAGTAAACATACAAAGATTTTTTTCTATGTGTGTTTGAGATTTACCTTAATTTTCAGTTTATTTGTATAGTATGATCCTAAAGTTCTGAAGGGTGTAAATGGCGGATCATGGAAAAAAAAAAAAATGATGGAGGATTTTAACCAAATTTAGAAGGTACCTAATTTCATTTTGAGCTGAAAGTCACTGAGAAAAATTTTGTAGTGGGAGAAAAATACACGCAGTTCTCCCACTTATGTGGGAGAAAAATATTTTTATCTGTCACTTACACTGGGAGAAATTTACATACGAAAAGTTCAGTCACCTTAATGGGAGAAAATTTTCCTGTCTCCTAATTGGGAGGAAAATTCTCAATCGCCATAGCAGCAGAATATTTTTCTACCCCCTAAGCGACAGATTTTCAATCATTTTAGTGACCAATTATGACGTCAGTGACCAAGCCGCGACAATTTAAACTTCCTACTCAGTGGTGGTGGCGCTTACGTCCAATTATAATCAAGAAATTATCGAACATAGCCGATTATACTCGATTACATCATCGTTTTTTAGGTGGTGGCGCCAAGCTATCCACCACTCTCGCAATAATAATCAATAGAAAACCAGTTCAACACGAATATCGCGGAGTATAATCGAACATGACATAATTCTAGCGCCAGCCACGAAAGATAGCGCCGCTAGAAGCGTTGAGCGCATGCGCCACTGACTGCATATGTTTCCCCGCCTGATTTCTCGTAAAAAGCGCAGTTATAAAAGCTCTGATCCGAGACAATTCTGGTAGGACTGCAGACATCGACGCCGCCAAGTATAGATCCAACTTTACTTCCATCTCGGAGCCCATTCGCCAGAAGAGACCAATAGATCCATCTTTAGCTCAATATTTCCAACTGTAGTTCCTACTGTTTCCAGCTTTAGCTTCCTTCAGTTCGTGATTTATTGGACTTTGATGAATTTTGGCGTCTGCAGCCTCGGACTTTGTCATCATCTGCGATGATATCGTTTCTCAAGTTAAGTCCCTATGGGTCAATTAGTGAATCTTCAGCTGTCTCGGATCACTCTTTGAAATGCACAGAGATAGGTTTTAATAACAAGTTGCCTTGGTTCACATTCCAACTTTAGATTTAAGTTTCAAGACCTTGGCTCACATTGTCTTTCTTTATTTTCTTTTTTGTTTGAAAATGACGTATTGCTCAGGACGTGCATTTTAGGTTCAAGTACAGACGCATCGCTCAGGTTGTCTTCCTTTCTTATTTCTTTTTTTAATATTTATTTTCCTTTTTGTTACTCCTAGTTTAAGTATTCCCAAAATTCCCCAGGGTTGCGATACTTTTTATTTGTCTTTGTTTTATCCCTTAAGTATAAGAATAAATGTCCTAAATGTGAATTTGTCTTGGACTTTTATTCAAATTTCGTGACTTTGAGAATTCAATGAATATTTCCAACTTTACCATAAATATATCATTCTGTCAAAAGTTCAATCATATCTTCGCTCAAGCTTCAATTAATCCAACTTTAACCCCACGTATTATAAATATGTGACCCGCTCTGACAAAACCGACCGTTTCGACAAAAAAAAGTGTCCAAAATAATGATGTTTAAAATGAGTTTTAAGGGTTGAAAGATCAGATTTTTGAGAAAAAAACATTTTTTGAAATTTTGTCGAAATGGTCGGTTTTGTCAGAGCGGGTCACATATGTAAATATTGGGGAGGGAACCCATTTTACATCCGCAATTTGTCCGATCCTGAGATCTTGATGAGCTAGTTATAGAATCGCGAGAGATATCATTTTGACATCACCAATATTTCCATCACTATTTTTCCAACAGAATGAGAGTGCATGAATCCGATATCCAGATGGCCAAAGAGGATTTGAATTAGTCTATATTTTCTTATCTTCAAAGAAATCAAGATTCAAAAATTTCCATTTTTGAATTCTTGGTGAAAAATCAAAAACTTCAAAATAAAAAAATTAGATTTTTTATTTTATGGTAGTTTTTGGGTTTTTCCGAATATTTCTCCCTCCACAATTTTTAGCTCCGAGGTTCCCCTGGAGGGGAGATATGGATTCTGAAAGAGGGTGCATTTTCAAAAATTCACATTTTCATTATTCTGCGTCGACCTAGAAAGAGGGACGTTGCCATCAAAATCCAATCTTCTTTCTATCATATTTATAGAAGCAATTTTCAAGTTGTAAAATTTGTTGAACCCCCCTCCCCTCGACTTCCCTTCACTTACAAAACACTTTTTTAGTCACGGTCCATCGGTGACTAACAAAATTGTGATTGAAAATTTTCACCAGAGAGGTGGGCGGGTTCTGCGCCAGGAATAGAATAATTTTTAGGATACAGAGCAGTTGAAAATTCGCAAATTGATTATTTATGGGTAAATTTGTGTTTTGAAAATTTATTCTTCTGAAATTTTTTCTATTAACTAGTTGTCAGACCAGGTCACATATGTTTTATTGGGTTTACAAGAGAGCTGGACACGAATATCAACTTATCTTTTTGAATGCTGAACAATACAATAGGTACATACATTGTAAGTATTACGAGCAATAAAAGAAAAATTCTACCACTATGAGACGACATTGTTAGGTGGCATCGATGTTTTCTAACTGTAATGAATACGAGTATATGCTTTGTGCGATAAATATAGTGACATCGTCTTTTTGGGTTCATCGAAATGAGCAGATAATTGATCTTTGATCTGAAAACAATCGTGGCTGTATTAACAAAACTAGAAATACGATTTTCAATTTTATTGAAGCTCTATTGTACTTACCCGAAGTCCATAGTTATCTTGTAAATCCGAGTCATATACCTTGGTACTTTCGCTCGGTATGTATTTGCAAAGGAAATAGAAAGCTAAGTTATATTTGTGGAATTTTTTTTCAGTTATTGGATCGTTGATACAGAGTTTTTTAACTGGTAACTTTTCTACTCGCTTTATCTCCACGTTACCTTTAAATTCATCCTTTTCGAGCAGCTGAAACACATAGTATTTTAGATCAGTATCTAGGTAAGTGTAGGTAACTAAAAAATTGGTTTGCAAAATATCTCCTCAAGTAAGGATACTTACCTATGTAATACACAAAAAATTAATTACGAACGTACCACGTTCAAAAAGTTATTTGCTATCTTCAAATCCAAATCATTCGCATTCCAAATAACAATAATGGCTGAAAATTCATCATCTGTAACACACATTTCAAAACATTATACTTATGCTCTCTTGAATCAACTTTACAATGGATGACATTTCTCAACTTACAGAGCTGTAGATAATCATTATTGTTCACATACTTGAACGTTTAAAAACTTCCTCCTCCTGTTTAGGGTCAAACAGCTCTTCGGGGTACAACAATGCGGACTCACAAACCAAATGAGCAGCTCCTTTGTATGATTTAAGCATGAAGTCGCGTTGTTCATCAAACATCTCTTCTTCGGTTACGAATGTATCAAAATTCAACTCATCCACGAAGGAGCAAAATTCTTTAATACTTTTCGTAGCTTCTGGTAAACGATATAGCTTCAAATCCGGATGAGCTAATTGTGGAGATATCAGCGAATGTAAACTGCACGCAGCTAGGGCAAACTGTCTAATCTTTAGTCCTTCTTTGTCTAGTGCTGCACGGATTGCATCCAATATTGGATTTCGGTACATGGTTAACGCTAACATCCATTTATCGTATCGGTTCAGGTTTTTGTCAACGTACAGAACACGAGGAAGTGCATTCATCTCCAAATTTGATAAGGCTTGTCGGGTTAAACCAGCGCGGAACAGGATGTCCATTACTTTATTCACGTTTTTCAAATTTCCGAGGTTGGCTCCCTAAATAGGTACATAGATTACAATGATTGAAAAACAAAATACATCTAGGTAGGTACCAACCGAAAGCCGCACTGAAGAGGTTCGACATGGGGGGGGGGGGGCATGAAAACTCCCAATTGTTCAGTTTAATAATACTCGTACAAGAAAGCCAGGTGCTTTCAACTTACATACTCCATAGCTTTATCAATAGCAATTTCCACAACCGATTTTACAGCAGACTCGACAGGTTTTGAGAGACGCGCATCGATAAGGTGGCCACGTAAAGCATCCGCTCTCTGCTTATCGTTGGAACACCACTTCAATTTCTGTTCAATGGACTCAGAAACCTTAAAAATGTAGGTACAATAATAAGTGTTCTACAGTTATGATTTCACAGTTTGGGGAACTGGGAACAAGTTTCAGGTGAAGTTACCTACTACTACTTAAACATTTTCGAAAAAGAACTGTAGGCATAGTAAGTAGGTACATACTTCACGAAATCCAGTTTTTGGTGGTGATGTAGGCCAAATCATACCCAAGGCATAATACGGTATCCAAACAAAGAAGAAAAGTTTGCTTAAAAGCACCATTTTATTTCGTTTAGATATCAACTAGGTAGTAAGCCACGTATGTATGTATAAGGTACATGTACGAGAAAGTAGGTACCTATACTGTAAGAGAACAGATTCTTATTCAAATAAGATTTATCTTCATGTTGATGAACCTTTTCAGATTCAACGAGTAATTTCGTTATATACATATACAAGTACCTATGTACAACATCATAGTCGGGGGGCCCACATAAGGATCTATTGCACCCCCCTTGATCCTCCGGGACAGCTTTTTTCTAAAAGGGGGAGTCCTAAGGAACGTTTCCAGCCCAATACTCACAAAATGGCGGCCATTTTGATTGACAGGTCAGCCGCAATCGCAGATTTTGCGTTCCAGTATAGGGACTTGCATGATATTTTTTAAACCGCACAACGGTAGATCGAAGGAGCAGGCAAAAATTCATCACCTGTCAAAATTTCAAGAGCTTAGTGCTTTTTTCGATTTTATAGTGAATTTTTGAAAATTAAATTTAGACCAAAAATGAGAGAAAAAATCAGAATCTTAGCAAATTGACCTAGAAAGCTGAAATTTGGGATATAGCCTATTTTCGATCTGCCAAACTGATTGGAAACTGTTTCAGACCATTTAGAGAAGTTCTCGAGTCTCCAGCAGATTTTTGAAACTTGAAATTCTCACAAAATTTTATCAAAATGGAGTTGAAAATGCGAAATTCATTCTGTAAACTAATTTTAATACGCTACGAAGTCGACTGCAGGTGGATTTCAAGTCGTTTTGGAGCCTCCAGCAATTTTTTAGAAATTACTGGAGCCTCCGGCAGATTTTTAAAACTTTAAACGCTTTTGGAAAGCCGAAATTCATTCTGCAAAACAATTTCTATGCGATATGAAGTCGACTGCTAGTGAATTTCAAGTTGTTTTGGAGCCTACAGCGACTCTTTGAAAATTACCGGAGCCTCCAGCACATTTTTGAAACTGCGAATGCAGTTGAAAAGCCGAAATCCATTCCGCCAACTAATTTCAATACGATATGAAGTCAACTGCAAGTAGATTTCAAATCCTTTTGGAGCTTCCAGTGACTTCTTTGAAATTTCTGGAGCCTCCAGCACATTTCTGAAACATCAAATGCAGTTGAAAAAGCGAAATTCATTCTGCAAACAAATTTTAATACGCTACGAAGTCGACTGCAAGTAGATTTCAAATCCTTTTGGAGCTTCCAGTGACTTCTTTGAAATTGCTGGAGCCTCCAGCACATTTCTGAAACATCAAATGCAGTTGAAAAAGCGAAATTCATTCTGCAAACTAATTTTAATACGCTACGAAGTCGACTGCAAGTAGATTTCAAATCCTTTTGGAGCTTCCAGTGACTTCTTTGAAATTGCTGGAGCCTCCAGTACATTTCTGAAACATCAAATGCAGTTGAGAAAGCGAAATTCATTCTGCAAACTAATTTCAATACGCTACGAAGTCGACTGCAGGTTTCGAGTCTCCAGCGACTTTAGGAAAATTACTGGAGCCTCCAGTATAAATTTCTGAAACTTGAAATTTTCACAAAATTTCATCAAATGGAGATGAAAAGCGGAAATTTACTCTGCACTACAATTTTAGCACTCTCTGAAGACGACTTCAGGTGAGTTCCAATCATTTTGGAGCCTCCAACGGTTTTTTCAGAATTCCTGGAGTCTCCAGAAGATTTTTGAAACTTGAAACTTCAACAAAATTTCATCAAACGGAGTTGGAAATCTGAAATTTACTCCACACAGTACGTGCTAGAGTTAATTCAGACAAATTTTGTGGCATTTTTTAAAAAACATAAGTTTCCAAAAAGGCGCATTAGACTCCAAAATGGATTAAAATTGCCTGAAATCCACTTTGGAATAATGCCAAAAATGTTTCATTTTGTGAATTATTACCTACAGAAATGTTAATTGAAAAATGTAAAAGGTACCTACTTATTGATTTGTTCAGTGATATGATTTGGCCATAATTTTGATGATGGTGATGCTAAAATATAGTAAAGCTTTTACACTGTACAAATCGATATCTTTCAAAGTTGTAGGTACCTACAGATAAGGTTAAATTTTCAATTAACATTCCATTCCTCTACTTCATAAATTCATGAAAGATAAGGTCTATAACGGAATTACTCTGCAAATCTGAAGAATTTTATCAACATCAAGATAAATATTATTTAAATAGGTAAGAAGTTTGGTGGTGATCTATGTACTACATAGTACTTACCTAATCCATAACTTGGAATCGAAGCGAAGAAGCAAAGCCTGTTCAATATACTTAGTGGGCAAACTTTTCTTCTTCGCCTAAAATCTGTGTCATGTCTAAGGTAAGTATTTTAGCAGTTTGAGTACCTCCGGAATCCAGATATCGTGAGGTAAGTATTCTTACTCGCACTTATTCTATTGTACATACAAAAATTTCTATACATTTTGAATATTCAAGTAGTATAATAGGTACCTAACTTTGCCTTGAACTTGTTCCCCGAACTGTAGAAACATATTAACTATAGAACACTCTTATTATTTTAAATTTTCAAGGTATGTGCCAGTCCATTGAATAGGAGTTCAAGTAGTATTCCAACTATAGCGAAAAAATGAACGTTTAGTTCAGTTATTTGCTGTCCAATGAGTTATGAAAACTGCTTTTGAAAGAGTTGAGGAACATGTAAGTTGAATACGCCAATCCCCTACCTATACTTAATGTTTTAAAATCTAAAAAATTGAAAAATGGAAGTAAAATTATACACTCTTTAAAGCAATTTGTATTCCCAAATTTTGTAACAAAAATGATGATTTTTTAAGAAAAAATAAATTTTTTGTTATATGGAACTTGAAAAAAAATTTTAGTGGGAAATATCGAAATGAGACAAATTACGAATTGGCGTTTTAATGGTTTTTTCTTCCCCCCTCCCCGCTTTGTACATGGCGAACCTCTTCGGTACGTCCCTCGGTTGGTACTTGGTACCTATCTAGATGTATTTTTTTTTCTTCTAATGATGATTATGATCCATTTAGGAAACGAATGACCTAGCCACAAAACGACTAAATAAAGTGTCACAGGCATTGTTCTGCGTGTGTTCAACAAGTCAACCTTTGGATGGCGTTTCTGCCTTCGTGAACCATAACATAAACTAGAGTCATTGCACAAAATGGATGCTGAATTTAACCGTGTAACTACAAAACACCAATTTTGGACGAAATCCGAGCTACACTAGACAAAGATTGACCAACACCTATAGACAGTTAACCCGTATGCTAGGAAGAATTTCGAATAATTGGTCCATCTGCGCAATTTGCTACTACGCAGTTAAAAAAGTGACTTTTAATTCTGCTGCTATGGAAAGTATTGGAATACTTTGCGCCTTTGTGAATGAATTGAAAGTGGATACGATGTTATCCGAAGATCAGCTGTCTGAATACATACTTCTATTTGATAACTATAGCTTTTTTGCAATAAAACGCGTGAGCGAATTAATTAATTGATTACTACCTGATTTAGAATTCAATTCGTTAGCGAACGATTCGCTGTAAATTAATCAATTTGTTTGTAAATTACTCACTAAAAATTAAATAAATGAATCAATTCGTTCGCGAATGATTTAACAAGAAATCAATCAATTTGTTTCATCGTCAAATTCGTCAATCGTTCGTAAATGATTCTATTAGCTTCGCATGAAAACAGATCAATTCCTGTACAAAAGTTTCACATAAAGTGAATCATTTCATCGTCAATCAAATAGATGTGACATGTCATGTCAATATATCTTCGGTGGTTTATAAGATCTTCGAAAATGAAAAGTGGGTCTTCTCACGCAAGCTGCGTGAGTTTTTTTAAAACGTTCTTCTATTGTTCCAAAAATTTTGAAGGAAAAAACATTGACATTTAGAAAATTTTAAAACTTTATTACTCCAAAAATTTTAAAAAAACTATTCACATTTACATAATTTAAAAATTACATTATAATTATTTCAATTCGATCTTCTAGTTTCTTTTTAATATTTTTTTTATCTACCTGAAAAAAAAAATGTAAACTAGACATGCGCAGCTGTAACAGTGGGCGTGAATTTTTTATTACACAAAAATTCATTATAAAAATCACCAAAAAAAAAAAAAAATGATTAAAAATTTCTACAAAAAAATTATTTCACTTGAAATTAGCAAGAAAAAGTTCCAAACTAAAGCATCATTGAAAAACTATTCTAAACCACCCCAAAAAAAAATTCACTTGAAATAATTCCTGAAAAAAAAACCATTTGTCATACTTCGAGAAAATCGAAACCTTGAAATCGTCAAAAGAACTGAATTCAAAAAATTAAATTTTACTTACTTCACTTTTTTCCATTAACGTGCCTTTAACTACAACAATGGCCAAAGGTACCTCAGGTAAGCAGGTTATAGTACTTAATACTTAAGCTGAATCACAAGGCAAACATTTATTTTAAGAATCGCCACAAAAATTTATTAAAAATTACAATAAAAAAGTTTCATTTGAAATAATCATGAAAAAGTTCCAAACTAAATCATCATCGAACAATGTATTTGTACCTAAGTATTATAAATCATTACATTACGAAAAAATCACTTGAAATTATTATGAAAAAATTCATTTGTCATAAAAAAAAATCGTTAGAATTCAACACATAAAAATCAATCTAAAATCCACACGAAAAATTTGTAGATAGCTGAATTTAAAAAAATTAATTTTCTGAATCACTGGGCAAAAATTTATTTCAATGATTACCAAAATAATTCATACTACTAGAAAATCATATTATTTTGAAGTAAGTAATCGAAACAAGTTCCTTACAAAATCTTCATTGAACAATTTATTCTAAATAACCACAAGTACTCACTTGAAATTATTCTTAAGAAATTCATTTGTCATCACTTGAAAAAAATTCATTAGAATTTAACCCCTAAAAAATCACGAAAAATCCACTTGAAATAATTCCAAAAAAAATTCATTTGCAACCACTCAAAAAAATGAAAATTTCCTTTATAAGAAATTGTCATCACTAGGGCTAGGATTTTTAAGCGCTATAAAAATGCAAGAAAAAAGCAAAAAAAGCGCTATCAAATCCTACCATGTTACATATCAAAATGAAGGTTTTTTCAAACCCAGCGAGATACCTCCCTTAAATATATGTACAACTTGAACCAAAATGAACTAAAAAAGAAAAAAAGGGGGAAAAAGGTAAAAACTGAAACTAAAAATTAAAAAAAATAATAATAAAATAAAAATTGAAAAATGAAAACTGAATCTGTTATTTTTCAGTTTTTCCTCTATTGTTTTTTCGAACTGATCTTTATTCAAAAATTATTTTTTTTTCAAAAATGTGCAAAAATTTGATAAATGTTTGTATTTTTGAAACCAATTGCTTCAATTATACCAATGACTACCATATGCAGTCAGGGCATGTCTGCTCATCACAAATGCCCCCCATGGCCTTACCCTATGAACAAAGGTCATCGGGGGAGACCATGGAAGATAACAAATGATAGAGTGACATGCCAAGACCCCGCTCTCCCCCCTACCATACCTAATATCCCTAAGGATATGCCTTATGCCCCCCATGGCCTCCTGCGAGGACCATAGGTCATTTTAGGTAGGACAAAAAATCAAAAAGGTAGACAGAGAGAAGAGAAAATTTCCAGAGATGTCAGTTGTGCACACAATTGATGTAAATGTACTCTCAATGAGCAGTAGGAAGGGATTGTAAAAAGCCCAATCACTAATAACTTAATGCAGATAAGGCATATCCTTAGGGATATTAGGTACGGTAGGGGGGGAGAGCGGGGTCTTGGCATGTCACTCTATCATTTGTTATCTTCCATGGTCTCCCCCGATGACCTTTGTTCATAGGGTAAGGCCATGGGGGGCATTTGTGATGAGCAGACATGCCCTGACTGCCTATGGTAGTCACTATCGTAATTATCTCTGTAGTAGTATTTCAGAGAAGAACTGGTTTAGAGGTAGGGAGGAAAGGGTTACGTGCTAAATTCTCCGATCCTGGATCTGGACCAGGTTTGGAAAATATCTACTCTTCACTACCTGTGTAAGATCTGCAGCTCTCGGTACAGTGGTCAACTCTTGACTATTTTAGGCTTTGGCCTCCTTGCTTTTTATAAATCCTAATTATTACCCACTTGTTCGGTGTGAATTTGTGTCTTTTTAACATAATTCGCGATTAGATTCAATGAATTACCGCGTCTTTATGGCATTTTGGATAATCTCTCATTAGTCGACCATGAGAGTATGTACCCAGTTTCAATGATATTACGATATAGTAATCAGAATCGTCGTTGGTATTTAAAAAATAGACCCCTTAATTGGAGATGATTAACGCGAATAGTTGGGTAAGTGTTGAAACACACTCCATTAATCACATTATCAATGCTTTTATTGCTAATAATGTAGAAGCGTCTCATAAGTAGAGCCGCTGTCGCACATTACCTACTTATGAGCAGAGTAAGAGTTAGAGATTAGGATTAGATAACTTTAACTTGGCCTTAATCAATTAACCAGTATGCCAGGACTTGCTCCTGAGTGCTTTTGATCTTTGCATAATGTAATTTAGAGCTAATCATCTTTTTATGACTACAATAATATGTGTTTCCAAGAGACATAGCATTTTGTTCTGCTATGTTCTCCTTTACGAATAAGTTTAGGATTATTACCTTTTATTTGTAATCTTTTGACAAATGTTGTACTTTGAGACATACCTAATATATTTCAATATTTGTCATCTTTGAGTCCTTTTTATTGACTTTTGAACAACCTTTTATCTGTGTAGATATGGTAGGATAGACAAGAGCCTTCTCTCCGAGCTAGTTAGGTATCGAGGAAATATTCACTTTCTAGGGAATATTTCTGAGATTTCTCCTCTTACCAGTAAATGTGATAATCATTACCACTGCCAGTCTTTCCTTTCCCTATCTTTACATTGTAAGCTGAATTTAAAAAAAATGAAATTCTAAACCACTTGGCTAAAATTTATTCTAAAAATCACAAAAAGAAAATCATTTGAAATACGTACATAATAGAAAAAAGTCCCATTCTAAATCACCACGAAAAATAATTCACTTGGAAAATTAAGACAATAAAAACACAATTCCAAAATGACTTCTCGACTTATCTAAAGTTAGGTACTTTTCATTAGTTCAATTTCGAAAATAAGACAAAGACTGCATGAAGGTTGATTTTTCAAAATTGAAAAACATTACCTATACTGTGGCGTTAAATTGATAGAAGAGACAGATACCTACTTAATCCAACAAAATGGTCATAAAAACCTTTCACCTAAAATTTGAAAATTTCTTATCTAATGTGTTATCATTTTTTCCCATTTTTGAAGTAAAACAAAGAGGAAAATAAGAGAACACAATGGGTCATAAAAACCTGTTTAAAATTTATTATCTAGCTTTGTTATCTTTCAGATTGTTCAATTCTTATAATTCAAAATTTATTTTCTAAAAGTTGTGAATTAATAAAACTCACGTCGGCTTGGCTTTTGATATGGCCTTTTTCCAATTTTTAAGGCATTTCCTGTCTCAGGTTCAAAAGTAATACTAACTAAAAAAAAACAACAAAAAAACCCAAAATTATACAAATAGATCTACACAAAACAATAACCCTATTTTACCTACCCTCACTTATTATCACCAACAAAATTCACCACTGAAACAAACCACAACGCCAATCAACAAACCGACAACATTTCTAAATAAATTATACTAAAAAGTTGACCTTTTTTTCAACTTCCCAACAATAAGTAAGTCAAACTCGTAAAAAATAATTTCAACGTCTCTGACCACACAAAATCAAACCCAAACAATACATATTTTGCATAAGAAAAAACCACCAAAGTCGGAAATTCTACATGAAATACTTGCTCAAAACACAAAACTATCAACTAAAAACCAGAAAACAGATTCAAAAGAAGGGTACATTATTATAGGCGACATCATAGAACATCGAATATCTCGCATATTTGCAACCTTATAAAACAGACATTTCGAATACATTCGGCTCATTTTTATAAGGAAGTTTACATCAACTCGGTGACTTCTATGGAAAGTACAATTTCTTGTTTTTCTACTTCTTTTAGACAATTCTTTTCTCGAAAAACTGAAACTTTTATCATTGTGAGTAAATTTCCGGCACTTTAATGTAAAATATTTTCTACTAGCAATTTTATTTTTTTCGTATCTCTGTACTTCTTTCTTTTCTTATTTTCGAGCATATTTTTTCGAAGAAATACATATTCTCAATAAAAAAGGACTGACGAATATTTCCAAATACAGGGATAAAAATATCCACCAACAAATTTACACGTGTTAAAAACTTTTTAACAATAGATACTAAATTCTGGTAAATTTTCATTCCGAAAAAAATCTCCCATCTTCGTATACTTTGCAAACAATATTTCCAATATAATTAAGGATGAGGAAATAAACTCGAAAATTTCGTATACATTCCGCAACAATGATTCCTTTCTGAATACCTCATCGATAACCAGAACGGCGTAAATATTGAATTTTTTATACAAATTAGACTCGGGTCGAAGGGGAAAAAATTACAATGAACGAAATTTAATCATCAAGTAGTTCGTAACCTGCGGTGGGGAAAAAATCAACTTCGTTCGAACTTTTTTTCTTTACAAGAGTCGAGACTCGAGACACACATGAGGCGAATATTTAATATTCATACTTCAATTCGCGAAAACAAATTATGTCTCTGATTGTTGAGGAAATTCTTGGTACGTGTGCGGATTTCGATACAGGTGCGATTCGTCGATTGGATTACAAAAATAGGGATGAAGGGAAAAAAATGAAAATGCAATTACTGCTATCTATTGACTGGATGGAAAATTTCCTTCGAAGGAGTGAAGAAGGACGCATGCGTTGGCAGGCTTGATACGAGGAAAGCTGATATCCTTTCGCAGTTTATGTTTTGAAACACACCGTTCAACTTTGCTGATTTTTCGTAGCTGAAAATACCTCAACGAAATGGTAAGTGAACGTATTTTTCATTTTGGTTTTATTTTTTTACGAGTGGAAATTCGTTTGTGAAAAAGTTTTGTTTTCGAGGAGTATTTTTTTTTTATTTTGGTAGAGATGAAAAAAATCAAATGCTCGATAGGTTTTGGTATCGTATGAAATTATTGTGGTATTGTTTTTTTTTATTTCAGTACGGTTTTGTGAACCACGCTTTGGAGCTGCTGGTTTTGAAAACCTTCGGTGAAGAGACGTGGGAAAGGATAAAGTGAGTGTAATTATTTTTTTTTTCGGTGGAATTTGCCATCGAATTACAGTTTGATTAAAATTGTTCAATTTTTAGGAAAAATGCTGAAGTGAGCATGGAAGGACAGTTCTTGGTGCGTCAAATTTACGATGACGAAATGACCTATAATATCGTAGCAGCAGCTGTTGAAGTGCTCAGTAAGTACCTATTGCTAAAAATACCTAAATATAAAATATCAATTAATAATTACCTAGAATAAAATAGATCGATCACGTTCGAGGAACACAATAATCAAGTAAAAAGTCCAATGAAAGGTTAAATGAGATGAAAAAAATGTAGAAAAGATTGAGAAAATCCTCGAATTTTATGAAAACTAATTTTTTAACAATTTTTCGAAACCACTCGTTCGTAATAAAAATAACAAAATTGTGCTCTTTTCAATTCGAATAAGATGCTACTAACGCCATCTGGTGCTATTGCTTCGAAACTACTCGCTAAAGTGGTAATTTTGCGAATGTTTTTCCAGATATTCCAGCAAACGCAATCTTAGAACTGTTCGGAAAGATGTTTTTTGATTTTTGTCAAGATTCTGGATACGATAAAATACTTCAAGTATTGGGAGCTACTCCGAGAGATTTTTTACAGGTTCGAATTGTTTAGGTATTCATTTGACTTTTAGGGGGAAGAGTTTAGATCTGAAGTCTTGAAAATGATGCTTTTTTTCTCAATTTAAAGATATATTTATTAATTTGTTTGTTAATTTATTCAGAATTTGGACGCATTGCATGATCATTTGGGCACCCTGTATCCTGGTATGAGAGCTCCATCGTTCAGATGTACCGAAAGACCCGAAGATAAAGCGTTACTTTTGCATTATTACTCGGAACGTCCTGGCTTGGAATACATTGTGATTGGAATTGTCAAAGTAAATATTCATTATTCGCATTATAAAATCAGAATTTCACTGAGAGTAACAACCACCAGAGCTACGAACGTATTCAGGCACCATTAGCGGTGAAATTCGAAAATAAAATACGAGATTTCTGGTTTCAAAACACTCGTCTGGCAAAAAATAAGGCATCAGATAGGCAACTTATCAATCATTGGCGTACGATACGAACGATGATGAGAAACAAGAAGGTAATCTTGAAGAAAAATATAGCTAATTATTTAATTTTTTTTGCAGGCAGTAGCCAGTAAATTACACGGTGTCGAAGTAGAAGTAGAAATAATTAAAACTAAAGAAGAAAATGACCACGTTCAATTCCTCATCACTGAGAAATCCAGTCAAAGAAGTGAACAAAGTCAACAGGCGGTAGAAGTAGAAGAAACTTTATATTTGGGTACAGTGATGAGATGCATTTTTACGAATTTTTTGTCATACTTATTTCAATTTCTATTATTTGTTTTTAGAGCCCAAAATCAGCCCATACACCTTCTGCAAGGTGTTCCCTTTTCATTTAATGTTCGATAGATATCTTCATATTGTACAGACTGGATCTGCGATTGCCAGAGTGATTCCATCGGCTACTTCTTGCGAATGTAAACTTACAGATATACTGAATCCAGTAAGTAATTTTGCAAATAATGGGTCGCCCTTCTAATTTATTTTTCAGAAATTTAAAAGACATATTGAGAGAGAGTTTTAAAAAATGGCACCCGAGTTAATGAAAGTGACAAAAATTTCCAATCTCTCATTTCAAATGGAATTTGTCAAAGTTGAAAAGTTTTAAAAACGGAATTTAGTTGAGTAAATGAAGTTGGAAAATGTTTTTTATTTTAGGAAAATATTATTGAAAATAATTAATTTTTACCTTTCCGGAGAAGGGAATAGAAATTTTTTCACTTTCTCAAATTTCTATCGAAAATTAGTAAAAAAAAAAAAAAAACACTCGCGCATTTAGCGTGAGAAGACCGACTTTTCTGCAGATAAAATCTTTCACGAACGAATTGATTCACTTTTTTTGAAACATTTGTACCTACAGCAATTGATCTGTTATTTACAATCGAATCGAATCATTCACAAACGATTAGTAATTAAATAAATTTATTGATTTCTCAGCGAATCATTCGCAAACAGATCAATTACTTTACGATTGATTCGGTTTTTGTGAAAAGTGAATCGAATTGAATCATTCACATTTCACAACCAATTGGCGACTGAACAAATTGATTGATTTCTAGGTGAATCATTCGCGAACAAATTGATCAATAGTTACTGAATCATTCGCGAACGAATTGTCCATATAAGTGACTCGTTCGCAAACGAATCGATTCATTTACTGAATTTTTGAAGTTCGATGAATCATTCGCGAACGAATTGATTTGTATAAGTGACTCGTTCGCGAACGAATTGAATCATTCTTGGTGAATCATTCGCGAACGAATTGATTCGTATAAATGACTCGTTCGCGAACGAATCGATTCATTCACTCAATTTATGGTGAATCATTCACGAACGAATTGAATCATTCTTGGTGAATCATTCGCGAACGAATTGATTCGTATAAATGACTCGTTCGCGAACGAATCGATTCATTCACTCAATTTATGATAAATCATTTACAAACGAATTGAATAATTCTTGGTGAATCATTCGCGAACGAATCGATTCATTCACTCAATTCATGATGAATCATTCACGAACGAATTGAATTATTCTTGGTGAATCATTCGCGAACGAATTGATTCGTATAAGTGATTCGTTCGCGAACGAGTCGATTCATTCACTCATTTTCTGTGAATCATTCGCAAACGAATTGATTCGTAAAAGTGACTCCTTCGAGAACGAATTGATTCATAAATTAAAGAATTGATCAATTCGTGGACGAATGGTTATTTCAAAAAATTGATCCATTCGTTCGTGAATGATTCACCAAAAATTGAGCGTCGTATTGACTATTTTTGTAAAAAAAAATTGAACAATTTTTCATGCATGAGAAACCGGAAATTTTTTACTAGTCTTTTCGACATATTGCTACCTAAAACTTTTCTTCGACCTCTTTCCATATAAACTCCCAAAGAATTCAAAAAAACCACTCACCTTGACTATCATATTTTACCAATGATTAATTCTGACTGTTGATTCATATTTTCACAGGTGAGGCCTCATTTGGACTTGACGTTTGAAAACATTTTGGCACATATCAATACAGTTTACGTTTTGCGAACCAAACCTGGACTTATGAGAACTCAAGCAAATGAAGATTTCGCAACTTTACGTCTCAAAGTAATAAATTCAACTTTTTGTGATATTTTTTGTAAGTCTGGAATTACCGAAATACGACCTCGAGGCTCCATGAACCACCTGAAATTACTTCTCAAGGTATAATCAATTGGGTGAAAGGGTACCCCCCGATAAGATAGGCAAAATGCCCTTAACCTCAGATTTCGATGAAACTTACAGGGTATGTTTAGTACCCCCAAAAAATAATTTTGGGCCCAAAACCCACTTCCTACCCCACCCCCCTCAGGCAGGGGGGCCAAAAAACGCGTTTTTCAGGAGAAAAATTCTGCATCAGCGAGTAATTTAGATAAATTTATTCTGTAAACGAATATAGTTAGAGGATACATGGGGGTACCTCCCTGAATTTTTTCAGAATTTTTCATCGCATGGGGGGAGAAGGAGGGACAAAAGAAAACTTTAAATCGACATTACTCCGGAACGAAAAAACATACCAAAACGATTTTTTCGTCAAATATGTACTTTTAGGTCTACTTTCTATAGAAATCATCACCCGGCCATTTGGAGTGGTGGGTCAAGCTGAAAAGTTCAAAAAACTCTCAAAAAACCACGTTTTTTACGTTTTTCTTCAAAAATATGGACAAATGGTCAAAATCGAAGAGAACCAAGTGTTGTTCAGCGTGAAATTTTACCTCAGAATGTGTAATTGAAAATTCATTTATACCACGCGATCGTATGGTAAAACTACACGTGCAGAAGTATTTGTGCTTACATCAAGATAGCTGAAAGGGTATTCCTGGGCAGGGGTGCTGTAATGGGGGTTTCGTGATGAGTAACTCATCAAATGAATTTTTGGGGGGGAAGTAAAAAATTTTTCATTTTTTCTCTTCCCCCCCTAAATTTATCTCATTCCCCCCCCCCCCCCCCAAGTGAGAAAAAATATATAATTTACCATGCAAAAATTGATAATTGCTCGTAATATCAAAAAAATTTTCTCCCTCGCTTCGCTCGGGTGAACCATTGATGTTTGCTCCTTGAAAATTCAAAACCTTTCGCTCGCTTCGCTCGGGCTAGATCACTTCCCTTTCCTTTGGCCAAAGTAAGGGGAAAGGGAAACAAAAATTGACTTCTCCCATCAAAAATAATGATGTTTTACTCTTGAAGAATTGCAAATTTTCAAAAGCTTCAGCGCTCGCTTCGCTCGGGCTTTTATGGTATTCGATTTACTCTCCCAAAGACAAAAAATTTTGAAACCACGAAAACAACGTTTATACCTCGTACATCATCAGAAATGGTATTATTTTCCACCTCATATTATTACTTTTTCGCGGCTTTCGCCCTCGCTTCGCTCGGGCTAGATCACTCTCTCTTTCTTTTTTCTGACCGAAGTTGGAAGGTAGAAAAATTGACTCCTCACACCAAAAATAATGCTGTCTTACTTCTCAAGAATTGTGAATTTTTAAAAGTTTTTCCGCTCGCTTCGCTCAGGCTTTTACTCCTATTTTTAAAAATATAGATACCTATAGTATAATGTACATAATTTTTGAAAATTTTGAAGCAACGAAAATCAACTTTTTGAATAAAATATGACTTTGTTTTACATGTTGAATTATTAATTTTTCACAGCTTTCGCCCTCGCTTCGCTCGGGCAGATTTGAATTATACTTCCTACTCTAGTTTTCAAACATTTCCTAGAATGGAAAAAATTAACCCAAGAAATTTTAAAAACATATCTACTCCATTATTGAAAAATTTCAATTACACTTAAATAATTATTCAACATTTTTTTTCCAAATTCCGTTTTTAAAAAATGGTTCTAACAATCTCTGGCCAATTAGTTGGAAAAATTTTTGTGGAAGTATAGGGGGGGGGGGTAAAGTTTTACTGAGAATAGGGGGGAACTCATCAAATGCTCAGGGGGATCACAGCACCCCTGTTCCTGGGTAAAATAGGTGAAATGCCCCAGTCCTCGGATTTCTGAAACTTTGATGAAACATCGTTGGGTACCTTTAAAAAAAATGTTGGAGCCAAAAAAAATCCCCCATCCCACTTCCCTTGCTCACAATAGCGAAAACCGTTTTTTTTGGGGGGGAGGAGGGATCATGCTTCAACGAGTTCTGAAAAAAAAGATGTTTTAAATTCACTCAAAATATGTACTTGAAGAAGAAATGATTCTAGCAACGTAAATTTTTTCAAAAATTTTTGGCTCCCCAGGGGGAAGATATTGACAAAAAAAAATTTCCTAAAAGTGCACTTGGATTTTGACGGCAATAGCATAGATCGACGCAGAATCTCAAATACGTATGAACTTTCATCATACTGTCTCCTCTATATATTTTGAGTGAATTTAAAACATCTTTTTTTTTTCAGAACTCGTTGAAGCATGATCCCTCCTCCCCCCCAAAAAAAACGTTTTTTCGCTATTGTGAGCAAGGGAAGTGGGGTGGGGGATTTTTTTTGGCTCCAACATTTTTTTTAAAGGTACCCAACGATGTTTCATCAAAGTTTCAGAAATCCGAGGACTGGGGCATTTCACCTATTTTACCAAGGAATACCCTTTCAGCTATCTTGATGTAAGCACAAATACTTCTGCACGTGTAGTTTTACCATACGATCGCGTGGTATAAATGAATTTTCAATTACACATTCTGAGGTAAAATTTCACGCTGAACAACACTTGGTTCTCTTCGATTTTGACCATTTGTCCATATTTTTGAAGAAAAACGTAAAAAACGTGATTTTTTGAGAGTTTTTTGAACTTTTCAGCTTGACCCACCACTCCAAATGGCCGGGTGATGATTTCTATAGAAAGTAGACCTAAAAGTACATATTTGACGAAAAAATCGTTTTGGTATGTTTTTTCGTTCCGGAGTAATGTCGATTTAAAGTTTTCTTTTGTCCCTCCTTCTCCCCCCATGCGATGAAAAATTCTGAAAAAATTCAGGGAGGTACCCCCATGTATCCTCTAACTATATTCGTTTACAGAATAAATTTATCTAAATTACTCGCTGATGCAGAATTTTTCTCCTGAAAAACGCGTTTTTTGGCCCCCCTGCCTGAGGGGGGTGGGGTAGGGAGCGGGTTATGGGCCCAAAATTATTTTTTGGGGGTACTAAACATACCCTGTGAGTTTCATCGAAATCTGAGGTTAAGGGCATTTTGCCTATCTTATCGGGGGGTACCCTTTTGTAGATAAAAAATTTCAACTTTTAAAAATCTTTCGGAGAATACAGAACTGTTCAAAATGATTTTAATTCGTTTTCGATCAAATGGGGGGGGGGGGGTCAAAAATAGAGTTCAAGCAAAATTTCAACTTGACAAGTCAATTTGGTAACATTTTGATTTTTTCTTAATTTTTGGCCGAAATTTGATTTTCAAAAATTCGTCAAAAATTTAAAAAAAAGCACTTTGGCCACTGAAAGTTTACCTGGAGATGTATTTTTCTGGGTTCAAAAATTCAGATACAAATTGAAGTACTTCCCTTATAAGAATAATTTTCTCTTCTGTACTTTTGTAGAATAACGAGAGGAAAAAGGAAAGAGAGACTTTTTAACAGTAGACCTGATGAAGAAATTCTCAATATTCAGATTGATGTGATTCGAGGACGTAGATTTAAATTGTGATGTTCAATTCGCCCTCAGACTCAAAATGAGATCGGAGGAGGAGGAAAATTTCGAAAAATTTTGATAAGGGTGTGTCAAAATGTAGGCATTTTAAATTCAAGATCACAGTGTTTTAACTTTAATTTTTCTCCCAGATTCAGAAATGAGTCATCCTTGATTGCAAAATAAGGGGGAGGGGGTTAAAAAAATTCGAAGTTTCTAAGATTGGTGGTAATATCGACTCTGATCTCTATCTTTCCCTCTAACCCAGAAGTGGCCCTTGAGTGAAAACGATTGAAGGAGAAAAAGAGAAGAGGGGGATCAAAAATGCAAAATTTTGGCAAAGTTTGATATGAGCATCGAAATCTTTTCAAATATTTTAGAATGATGAATTCGATTCAAACCCATAAGTTGTTTTCAAACCCATAGTGAACCTTGAGTGGAAAGAAGCGGGTAGAAAATTCAAATTAATTGTGGAAGTTTTGATGTGTTGAGTATTGAAATGTGAATATTTTTAGGATGCTGATTTCGATTCTGATATTCATTTTAAAACTGCAGGGCAGATTGAAAATTGAAAATTTGAGAAAATTCTGCTGTGAGAATCGAAAACTGGGAATTTTAGGATCGTGATTTTAATTCTGACGCTCATCTTTTGATTCCTGACTCAAAATTGACCCTCGAGAGGAGATTAAAAACTCAAAATTCTTAATTCGGATAAGTAATGTAGGATCTCCTATTCTACGATCTGGATTACAATTCTGACCTCTATTTCGCTCCCAGACTAAAAATGAGCCCTATTTCGGCAACATTTGTTCACACTTCATCGAATCTTTCCTGGTACTTAAAATTAGGTATGATGTAAAGCACCTAATTTTAATCAATTTTCCACAGGGTCAAATGCTTTATCTACCCGAGGAAGATTTAATGCTATTCCTATGTTACCCCAGCGTCGTTAACTTAGACGATTTAACCAGGTACACGCGCCAATATCCCACTTATACTCGTAACACCTAATCTCGTATAATAAATTCGTCAATTAGATAAACCCTGTAACTCGATATTTAAACCATATCAAATTTCCAGACGTGGCCTTTACATCAGCGACATCCCTCTACACGACGCCACTCGAGACCTGGTACTTATGTCCGAGCAATTCGAAGCAGATTACAAACTAACGAGGAATCTGGAATTCTTGACCGATAAACTACAACAAACGTATCGAGAACTGGAAAGCGAAAAACAAAAAACAGACAGGTAGGGTCACCATTGACGAGTGCGCGAAGTTCTGCTACATAAAGTACATACCTACCTCGTAGATGATCACTAAAAAAGCACTTTGAATTTGGCACAGTTCAGAGTTAAAAGATGTGGACGTGTTCACTGCTGCTCACGTGTATAGTGTAATAAAATGAAGTGTTAATCTTAAGTGCCTGTATGTTTTCAGCCTATTATACTCGGTGCTACCTATAAGCGTTGCGAATGAACTCCGTCATGGAAGACCGGTCTTGCCGAAACGATACGACTGCGTTACTTTGTTGTTCTCCGGCATCGTCGGATTTAGCGACTACTGTGCTGTCAATTCCGATTCTAAAGGGGCAATGAAAATCGTCCGTATGCTTAATCAACTGTATACAGCGTTCGATACTTTGACCGATCCCAAAAAGAATCCCAATGTTTATAAGGTACCTAATACCTATCTATATACTCTATGATAATATGTTGGACCTAACATTTTCAATTGTTCTTCCCCTCCGCACCTCACCTGCGAAAATGGTAAAGCTTTGATCACACCAATGTCGACATTAATTCCTATAGACATTCGGTGAACTTTCACATAAAAATCAATTACATAAATCGCATGTGGGCTAAATATTGAATAATTTTTGAAAAATCACAAATAATTTCTAGATTTTGAGTCTGTTTTGAAATTATTTTCATGATTTTAAAACTGCTATTGAAATAATTTCATGATTTTCAATTCAGATTCTATGTACATGGTCCGAGGAAACTTTTTCCACTTGGTTTAAAACTTTGAACATATTCCCATAATTTTTCAATTTTCATTTTCTGATTTTTTTTTTTGGATGAATTTTAGGCAGTTTTTATGAAATACTCGTACGTTTAATTTCTATCAGATTTTTAGAGATTTCATGTAAAAATAAAATCCTGCATGACTTCCGGAGGACTCGACTGATTTTAAATCAATTTTCAAAAAATTATTGATTTTTATTCATGTCTGTGAATCAATTTTTTCCTGGTTTGCTAAAATGTCCATTCACGTTCAGTGACCTTTTCATATCAATAGGTACGCAAATTATTACATAAATACCTACTTATGCGCAACGATGTTTTGATTGCCCTACCAGCTCTCAACTCGGGGGGGGGGGATTGAAAAGTATTGAAAATGTGTATTGACCCCTCCTCATTTTCAATATTTTAGTACTTTTGAAGTCAGGGGAGTCGAATCGAGAAATTAAAAAAATATTCGAATTTTGGCACCTTCAAATTACAAACAGTCGATAAGTCAAATTAGCTGCTGAGGCGAACAGGGTGCCGAATGATTTCAATTTTTATATTTTTTTCAGTGTATTTTTGTGTATTTTTGCGATTTTTCGATATTCAAACCCCCCTAAGTTTCCCCCCTGTGAACCTCAGCAGCTAAAATTTTGGCTCATAGTATATTTTTTGATGCTCTATCCGCCTGTAAAAAAATTTTTACGATCGGCGTGTCACACCTTGGGTAGTTCCCTTGTTAGCTTAAAAGGATTATTGTGTAAATTATTAAGTGGTAAATTAAGTACCAAAGATTACGAGAAATTGACGCCTTTACAGAAAATTACTGCTGCCAGTTGTTTACAAAAGGCCATATCACCAATTTAGCAAAAATCATTGGGGTAATTTACCAAAAATTACTGGTAACTTACCAAAAGTCATCAGAAATGTTCTTAAAATTTACTGGTAATTTTATCAAAATTTACTGGCGATTTCACCAAAAATTACTGGTGATTTCACCAAAAAATACTGGTAACTTTACCAAAAATTACTGGTAATTTTTCCAAAAAATTGCTGGTGATTTCACCAAAAAATTACTGGTAATTTTAGCAAAAATTGCTGGTAATTTACTAAAAACTACTGGTAACTTACCAAAAGTCATCAGAAATTTTCCTAAAATTTATTGTTGATTTCACCAAAAATTACTGGTAATTTTACCAAAAATTGCCTGTAATTTTACCAAAAGTTACCGGTATTTTAACCATAATTTACTGGTAATTTTACCATAATTTACTGGCAATTTCACCAAAAAATTACTGGTGATTTTACCAAAAATTACTGATAATTTTACCAAAAACTATTGGTGGTTTTACCAAAAATTACTGGTAATTTCACCAAAAAATTGCTGGATATTTTAGCGAAAATTGCTGGATATTTTAGCGAAAATTGCTGGCGATTTTACCAAAGAATTACTGGTAAATTTACCAAGAACTGGTAACTTACCAAAAGTCATCAGAAATTTTCCAAAAATTTACTTGTAATTTCACCAAAATTTACTGGTAATTTTACCAAAACCTCACCGGCAATTTCACCAAAAACTTACTGGTAATTTTTCCAAAAAATTACCGGCAACTCCACCAAAAAATTACTGGTAATCTTACCAAACAATTACCGGTAACTCCACCAGAAAATTACCAGTAATTTTACCCAAAAATTACTGGTAACTCCACCAAAAAATTACTGGTAATTTTTTCAAAAAATTACTGGTAACTCCACCAAAAAATTACTGGTTATCTTACCAAAAAACTACCAGTAACTCTACCAAAAAGTTACTGGTAACTCCACCAAAAAGTTACTGGTAACTCCACCAAAAAATTACTGGTCATTCTACCAAAAAATCACCTGTAAAAAACTATTGGTGATTTTACCAAAAAATTACTGGTAACTCCACCAAAAAATTACTGGCAATTCCACCAAAAAGTTACTGGCAATTCCATCAAAAAATCAGTGGTAATTCTACCAAATAACTACTAACTGATAATTTTACAAAAAATTGCTGGTAATTTCACTAAAAAATTACTGGTAATTTTACCAAAAACTTATCTGTAATTTTACCAAAAAAATTACTGGTAATTCCACCAAAAATTACCGGTTATTCACCAAAAATTATTGCTATTTTACCAAAAATTACTGGTAATTCATCAAAAGTGACAAGTACATTACCAAAAAAACCATTAGGTACCTACTAAAAATTACCAGTAATTCACCAAAAATTTTCAGAAATTTTCAAAAAAAAAATGATGCTAATTTTGTGAAATCAAATCACTAAATGGATTTAAACAAGTAAAATGACATCCATTTAAGTGGAGAAATTGGGTTTCTAATTTTCTCATTTTTCCAGTTGAAGTCAAATGTCAACCTAAATAGTGGAAATTTTTCTTTTTTTCCCCTTCAAGTTGAATAAAAATTAAATATCTTCTACCTATTTTCTTTTGAAATTACATATTTAACATTTTTCCAGAATCCTTCTTCCCGCCCATTTTCCAAAAAAAAAAGTGTCACAAAATAAGACACCGAAGAGTTTACCACGATAGATCATAGAACTGAAAATGCAGGCTAGTTTGGGACGAAAAATTCAACTTTTGAAAAACAAAGAAACTAATTTTGTTAATTTTTTCAAGATTTTCGTTTTTTTTTTTTTTTTTGCAAAACCAGTTGGCCTATAAAGAGAAAAATTAAACGAAGGGAGTTCTTTAGAAAGGAAATATTTTTTTATTCTGTGGAACACATTATTCTTCTTAAATTATTACTTATAGGCTATTTTGAAACAGGAGAATTTTCAACTGGAAAACAAAACAACTCATTGAGTTGAGAGATTGTTGTAGAAATTGAAAAATGTCACTACCTTCAAAAATTGCTTACTTTATTTTTTCATATTATTTTTTCCAGAATTTTCTCAACCGTTTTGAAGAACAAAAAAATACTTCCTGCACAAACTTTTTTGAAAAAAAGTTCGAAAACGATCTAAATTTTTTTGAATTATGTTTGTACAACCAGGAAGATAAGCAGTAAGCACTTCCAAAAATAATGTATTTTCAAAAATTGCATAAAACAACATGAATTGAACATTCATTTGCCTAAAGTTTTTTCCATCTAAATTTTTCCAAGTTTTTAGACAAAAGTTGGACCACTTTTGATAATTCAAAAGAGCATTTTTAAAATAATTTTAGATCTCGCCAGTGAGAAGAGAAGGAGGGGTGTGAGTACCTTTTTCGAGGATCTGACAGGTTTCTTGTGCATTAAGCAGCCTCCTCACATTAAAAAAATGTTTGTAAAGGCCACAAAACGTTTCGAAAACTTTTTGCTACCAACTCAAAATAACAAACAATTATAATTTCAATAAAAAATTGGATCAATTCTTGATTTTTTACACTTTCCCTGTCAAGATTGAAGCCATGACCTCCCATCGAATTGAGGCCGATCAAGTTATTTTCAATTTCATAAGCTGAATAAGGAACAACTTCTTCAGTCAGATCTCATCGAAGTGGGGGATATGTAGTTACAAAAAGAAAAACCATTTCACCAATTGACAAATGTTTTCCCCATGTCCAAGGAATATTTCACAATCTGTATTTCATCTCACGAATCATTACCTCCATACTTTACTCAGTATATAATTTTCTCCACCATTCCACAGGTCGAGACAGTCGGAGACAAATACATGGCAGTCAGTGGCCTACCCGAACCATGTCAACAACACGCCCGATGCATGGCTAAGCTAGCTCTAGACATGATGGACTTATGTAAAGAAGTAATCGTTAACGGGAACCCGGTGGTAAGACTTACAAGTGCTTATAGACATGCATAAACACCACAAGCTCAATTATCACCTAAGAAGACGTTCAATTTAAATCTCTCACACTGATTTTTATTTGTCGTACTTTTGATACAGAGAATCACAATCGGTATACATTCTGGCGAAGTGGTGACCGGAGTCATTGGTCATCGAATGCCTCGTTACTGTTTATTTGGCAACACAGTTAATTTAACAAGTAGGACGGAAACGACTGGCGAACCAGGAAAAATTAATGTTTCCGAAGACGCGTACAGGTAATTATCGCCATTGTTATTATTGCTAAATTAATTTCTTTACAAACGGCCACGGGCGCGCGTCTTCTTGGTCCCTATCCGAGCAGACCACACCGCAGCAGCAGACGTGTAATTAATGACGAACGTTTTTTTTTTTTCGTGTGGCCATTATAATACCTAATAATAATATAAAAAATTTTCACTATTCTCGCGCTATTTACCTAGCTATTGACAAAAAGGTGAAACCAGGCTGGAAATATGATTTTATTGTGTATTAATAATAATAAAACGAAAACGAAACCCCGAAATAAAAAAAAAAAAAACGAAACCAGGTAACCTTAATCTACTAAATCGATGTATTTACAAATCGACAAAGGTACAGGTAAATTACTCAATCTGGCCGGAAGCAAGTGATTTTTCGATAAATACTCTCGAGCTGAGCATCTTGCCAAATGCTTCAATGATTCAGGTTCTTGAAGATTCTTACTCGTTAATTCGTTCAAAACAGTAATCACAGCCATCCTTTCATCGTCTTCTATCTCCAATTTGAACACGTTCCCGATACGAGGCACTGATCTCAAAAACATAGCGAAGCTTTCAGTCAAATTATCCGGACATTCGTAGAATTTCTCGAGTTTTTCTATAAAAGTCTCGAACAAGGTGTACTTTTCGTACTCTACGTGGTCAAATGGCACATACGTCAGAGCACCTAAGCTCATGAGTAAATTAGCCACGTCCCATTTATCAGCTTTTATGGCTACTTTTAAAGGGGATAGTTTTTCGTACGAGGTCATCGGAACGTCTACGAGGTTGTACTCGAGACCATGGTGGGAAACTGCGAAGGCACCTTTGGCTGCATGTTCGACGAAATACTGGCAAGCTTTTATGTTCTCGTCTTGGGTTTTGTAGTCGCTTCTCCAGCCGGAGATCAGTTGGGTTACCTTGGTGCCGAAAATGGCGCACTGGAATAATTTCTCGAAGGTTTTTTCGCAAGAGTAGATGTCTGAGAGGAGGGAGCAGATGATCTGGGTGTCTTTTAGGTCCCATAGATAGCATAGTTTGGCGGCTACGTAGAGTAAGTCGTGGTATTTACCCATTAGGCATACTTGGCTGTTGTTTTGTTTGGATTTTTCGTGGAATTTCAAAGCTGCTTGGACTACCTGAGGAAAAAAGCACAGTACGATTGAGGATTTAGATCATATTATTCGAAACTAAAAGTCTGGTCACAAAAAAGAGGGGTAACCAGGATTGGCTGACATGAAAGACTTACACAAGTGTAGCACCCAGTGTCAGTTGAAGGTTCAAATTCCGAAATATGTGATCAAAAAAATGACTAACTTTAAAGGGTAATCTAAAAAATTTGAGAAAGGAACCAAAAATTGACCAAAAAGTAATAGAAAATGTGAGCAAAACATTTTACCAAATGTCCAAAAAATAAGTAATTAAAAAAATCTCTTCAAAACTTTGATAAAAATCCAAACTTATTGAAAATTTTCATAAATTTTTGCTTTAAAAATGTAAGATTTTTTGGTTATTTTTTGGCAGAAACAAGACTGGCAATTTTAACAAAAGGCAGAGCGTTTTGGTCATTTATGGAAAAAACATTTGAGCAATTTTCGGAAAAAAGTGAGACTTTTTGATTTTTGGCAAAAAAAAACGTTTGCAAATTTTAGCAAAAGATAAAAAATTTCAGAAATTTTTGGCAAAAAAAAAGTGAAACTTGGTCGCAATTTTGAGCAAAAAGTCAGATTCATTGTCAATTTTTGGCCCCAAGAAAAACTTTGGCAATGAAAATTTTACCAAAAAACAAACAATTTTGCAATTATTGTAAAAAAAGTGACATTATGTATTTCGAGACATTTTGATATGAAAGCGAGATTTTTTTGTCAAAAAAGTGAAAAATTTCAACAGTTTATGACAATAAAAAGGGAATTTGACAATTTTTAGCAATTTATGGGGAAAAAACAAAACTTTAGGTCAATTTTTGAGAAAAAAGTCCAACCTTATAGAAAGTTTTTTTTTTCAAAATGTAAATTTCAAGGAATTTTTGACAACTGCAACAAGACTTTATTGCCACGTTTACTCACAAAAGACAAAACAAAATTTTTGGAAATTGTTGGAAGAAAACATAACTGTAAAAATTTTAGAAAAGGGCAGGGCTTCTTAGTCGACAATTTGTGGGAAAAAAAGAATGCACTTATTAACTATTTTTAGCAAAATAAGAAACAAATGTTTTGTGGTGAACAAGTAAAAATTTCTGACCATTTTTGACAAAAGCGAGAATAAAAATTTTTGCAAATAATAAGTAGATAATTTTTGAAACTTTTGACAATGTGATACTTTTTTACTGCTTTTTGTCGAAAAAGTAAAACCTTTCACCGAATTTTCCATAAAAACGAGATTATTTTGCAATTTTTGGTAAAAAGCTACGTTTTTCCCAAATTTTCAGCAAAAATAAAAATGATACTTTTCCCGCAGTTATTTTCCAAGAAGTAAAACTTTTTTGAACTTTTTTTGGTAAAAATCAAGGCTTTTTGGAAATTATTGACAAAAAATATACCTAAAATTTTTGACAGATTTTTCAAAAAAATGACTTCTTGGTAATTTTTGGTAAAAATAAAAACTGCTTTTTTGTAGTTTTTTGTTGAAAAGGTGATCTTTCTTTGGGATTTTCTAATTTTTGACAAAATAAATATCTGAGTAATTTTTTACAATTTTCAAAAAAAAAAATGTTTTTGGCAAAAATTATTATTTTTTGATTTTTTTTTTTTTTTTTTGTCAAAAATGTGAGGCTTTTTTAATTAAGTATAGGCCTATTTGATAAAAACCAAGACTTTCAATTTTGACTTGAAATTCATAATTTTTGGCAGCTTTGGAGCAAAAAAAAAAACACAAAAATTTCTTGGAATTTTTCAAGTAAAAAAAAATACTTTTTTGTAGTTTTTTTTTTTTTTTTTTGAAAAAATGAGACCTTTTTACAGTATTTTTTTCTGGATTTTGAGAAAAGATATACTTCTCGCCTCTTCGGGAAAAGGCAAGATTTTGTGACAATTTCTACAAAAAAAGCAAGACTTTTTAGCAACTTAGACATTTTCAGCAAAAAGTGTGGATTTATTTTAAATTTTTTGTGAAAGTGAAAAGTTTGAAAATTATTGGCACGAAAGTGATGTTTTTTGTAAGTTAATTTTTGTCGAATAAGTGACCTATTTTCATACTTAATTTTTTGCTAAAAAAATCAGACTTTTTGGCAATTTTTGGGGAAAACATGGAGAATTTTTACACAAAATTGAGGATTTTTTTCAGTTTTTAAAAAATGAAGTAATTTGGCAATTTTTTGGCATAAACGAGACTTTTTGGCGATTTTTGACAAAAAAATACTTTTGGACAACTTTTTGTACAGAAATTTGACTTTTTGGACCTTTTTGCAATAAAATGGAAATTCCAAGCGAATTGTAAAAAAACAAAACTTGTTGGCAATCTTGACAAAAAGTCAGACTTTTTAATGATGTTTTTGGTAGAAGACAAAATTATGGCAACTTCTCCAAAAAGCAAAGCTCTTTAGCAATTTTTGGCAAATAGGAAATTTTTAACCTAATTTGTTTGAAAAAAGTGAAGTAAAAGTAGTAAAAATTTATTGATGAAAAAAATGAGAATTTTGACAATTTTTATTTTTTAGCATAACAGTGAATTTTATATGTACTTAATTTTTTACAAGCGTGAGGCATTTTCACAATTTTTTGATAAAAAACAACCTTTTGTAATATTTTGATAAAATACGACTTTTTTCAATTTTTGGCAAAAAAAAAGGAAGGTTTATTGAAAACTTTTGGTAAAAAAGTTATAATTTCTGGCAATTTGGGGCAAAATTTAAGGCTGAAAATTTCAACAAAAAGCCGGTCTTTTGGCTACTACATGTATTGGTCAAAAAGTGAGACTTTTTTGCAATTTTCGATAAAAAAAACGAGTCTTTTAAGCATTTTTTTTAAAATGAGACTTTGTCATATTTTTTTGCAAAAGAGTGAAAATTTTGATAATTTTTGGCATAAAAAATGAGACTTTTTCTGCCAATTTTGACAAAAGATGTTTGTTGGCAAAAAAAAAAAAACTTTTGATAGGTGCTTCTAATCCAGAAAAATCGAACTTTGAAGAACCTACACTCATCTTCATTGCATCATAACTGAGATTACTCGACTTAAGATGCGATTCCGCGTAAATCTGCCATGCCAGCTACCTTCGGTATAATAAATCACCACTCACTTGTTTACATTCATCTTGTCCATCGCTAACCGGATCGTTCTTCCTGGTGAAGTCTTCGATAACCGTATTAAAATAATTCACCAATTGCTGTCTAGTATTTTGTTCGAGTAAATAACCACGATCCAAATTAACGAACATATCATTTAATAACCAATCTATCGACATTTTTTTTCACATTCACCAAAAAAAAAAAAAAACAATCCGTTCAAAGAAAGCTCATTTCTTTCACTGAGACATATTTACCAACCATTTATTTACGAACTTAAGTAGGTAGGTATAATTTTCAACACATCTACTCGTATGAACATTTGTATAAATATTTTCAAACTGCATTTGTTTTCTATTTCTTTTCTTAAACACGTTCAAGGAATCCTTACGCGAAGTTGTAAGGTTGCTTTCACCACCCTCTCTTGTTAATCTGAGACATTCGATGTACCTACTACCTACCTAATACGATTATGCACCGAAAAAATATGTACTTAAATCGATATTTTGATTTTTCAGATGTTTGAAAGATGCAGAAAACAACGACCCTCAATTCCATTTCCAATACCGAGGACCGGTTGTAATGAAGGGTAAATCCGATCCGATGAAAGTATGGTTCTTGACACGTAATAAAGAATACATGGTGTAATAATTTTCCATCCGCGGCATCTCACAGTATAATAAGCAATTAGACAATTACACGCGATTGATTCGCATCCAAGGAAACGATTAAATAACAATGTAGTCTGCGTTTGTCACCTCAACAGCGATGACTGCATTGTTGGAAAAAATTTCTCTTTCTGTATCTATCTATATAAGAGTACCTATAATTTGTCGCAGATAGATAATTACGAGTACCTTAGGTGATGTATAAAGGTGGAAAAATTATGGTATTCGTATAATTGTTTGGTGGCGAGAATAGAACCGCCACTGTTGCTGCTGCGGTGTTGCATTTTTTATATTTTATTAATTGGTGTAGTAGGTCTACCGGCAGTGGTATTCTTTTACTCTGCAGCTTCAATTCTCGATCATTAAAATTAACTTATAGATAGATTGTAAGTCTTTGGACCAATTTATGTATCCGATTCGACCTAATGTTCTCGCTGTGTGTAAAACTATTTTAAATTTAAATGTTTTTACTTATGAAAATTCTCTCAATTATTTTCATTAATGTTGAAATGCTTTTCCATATACCTACTTGAGTGTTCTATTTCCCTAAATTTTCTCTCTTTAATGATATTTTTAAATAGGTAAGAGGAATTAAAATCGAAAACAGTTTCAATTTTTTTTTTCAACTTTTTTAATATGACAGGAAAAAGAAATTAGAGGAACAATATTATGCTGATTTTACTTTTTGAAAGCCAAACTTGGCGATAAATGATTTCTTTTATGGTCCTCTAATTAAAATTATGACCCTAATTTAAAAAAATTTATATGTTTCATATTTACCAATTATGTTATCATTCTTGAGTTTTTGTTTTAGTTTTATTATGATTAAGTAACTAAGTATCTATTTATATATTGCCTACCTAACCTACTTTTACCTGCATATTTTAATTACCTATTTTTTTTTTTTTGGTTTTCATTTGTTGTGTGTTGGACATTTGTTTCCTTCTTGAAATAAACTTTACTTGCGCAATAAAATTATTTCAATTTTCACCGAGGATCAAGAAATCAAAAAAATGTAGTTAAGTCTTTCAAGTATGCGATGCAGATGAAGGTTCCCAAAATAGAGTCTTTCCATGCTAATTTTACAAGAAAAAAAAATAAACGTCGTCTAATCAATTTTTTAAAAAATTTTTTGCAACATATATTCAGAAAAAGAACACATTTTTTTCAGAAAAACCAAATCCCAAAAAATATTTTTTATGAGGGGATCTGTTCAATATTTTTGACCCTGAAATGAAAAAATTTGTGTGAAGATAAACATCAGAGAATTTTTTTGACCCTACGAGGACCTCTTTTGAAAAGAAATCATGTCCAAAAATTAGTTACCTACTTATTTTAAAACGTGTCAATTTACCAAATCCAGAATTTTTAGGCAAATAATTGAAATAAATAGATCAAATTTCAGGTATGAAGATCATAAGGATCAAGTGAAAAAGGAAGATTGATAAGTCTCTAAAATTTTGAAAATCAGAATTTCAATAATTTGAAACATTTTTGTTAGACTTTGATTCAAAACCAGCTAATTTGCACGAAACATCAATCTTGGAAAATGCTTGATCTCCCTTGAGCTGATTTGGAGGGTGAAGCGTACATAATTTACCTATATTATCTAAATTTAAAAAAAAAAACAAGAACATCAAAAAATCTAGAAAATTTAAATTACTTGAAACTGCAAAAAAAAACAATTTGAAAATATAAAAAAATGCAGTTAAAATCTAATATTGAAATTTGATTGAGAAAATGAAAATTTCAGCAAAAATAGAAAACCAGGGTTTTTGGCAATTCATAACAAAAGAAATGATATCCTTTTTCCAAATTTTTGTCAGAAAAATGAGACTATTTTACAACTTTTTGTATTGTGACAAAACTCCCAGGCAATTTTCGACATAGAAGTGAAATTTTTTTTGCAATTTCTGACAAAAAAAACGAAATGGAAACTTTCAGCAAAAAAGTGACGTTTTTGACAATTTTGGAAATTTTTAGGCAAAAAAGCAAGATTTTTCAACAATTGGGTAAAAAACGAGAATTTTTGTCAATTCTTAGAAAAAAAGACTCGTTGAAAATTACACTACCAGAAAATTGATATAACTACTTTAATTTTTTGCAATTTACTGATATGCTGAAAAATTGAGTCTTTTTTGCAACTCTTCTCGTTGAAAATGATTTTTATTTCTACAAAATGATGACAAAAAGTGAGACTTTGATAATTCTAGCAAAACAATAAGCAAGATTTTTTTGACAATTTTGCCAGTAAAGCGAGCCTTTGGTCAACTTTTAGAAGTTTCGGAGAAAAAAGTGAAACATTTGGAATTTTTTGCAAACAAGAGATAATTTTTAGCAACTTTTGGCAATAAACAGCATTTCTTGGCAACTTTGGCAGTGTATGAGGAGGAGTTGAAAAGTCAGAACCCCCAAAAGAAACATCTAGGTCACCCCCCCCCTCGGTGAACATTCCAAATTTAAGCAGCCCAGGTCAATTTGGGGGGAGGGGGCGTAAAAAATGATTTATTCAAGGTCAAAAAAACACGAAAAAACCGAGTTTTCTCCTCCAAATTGCTCTAGGAAGCTTTTTAATTTCCTATCGATTCGTATTTAATTTTCCTTTTTTGGTCTTTTTCACCTTTTTGTACTTCCTCCCAAAAATTTAGACATCCGCGAATATTGACCCGCGGTCGTCCCCACTCAAACCACCACCAATGAGTCTCAATATAGTTAAAATTATTCTTCAAAGTTCAAATCTCAATAATATTCAAGTTTTGGGATTAAAAAACCAGCAGGACCATAATTTAAAAATATCAAAAAAATTTCCTATGCAATTCAAAAAACCTTTGTTCCCAGCGAAAAAAATCAATTTTTTTTGGAATTTGGCCTCGTCCAACAATTTGATTTAGGGCCCCAATCTTTTGACTCGTGTTTTTGCTTCGTCATACAACTTTCTTTTCAAAAAAAAAAAAATGTTTGATCTACTGGTATAATTCAATATTCTGCTCAATTGTTGAGCTGAAAATGTTTAAAGCTCAGATCAGCAGTTTCAAAAATTGCATGAAACTGCCCAATATGGTTGAAATCGTCTCGAGTTCAAGAATTCAACCGCCTCCTCCTTCGTACCTTATTTTCATCAGCTACTATACGATAAGTGCAGGTTCAGGGTAGAAAAACATGCACTTTCTATCTGTTTCAAATATTTTCTTCCTTTGAAAATATTGTTTAAAAATTTCCTTATTCCCCCCTCCCTTTCCCCTCAATTTTATCCGATACCAAATTCAAATCAATTATAGAATAGTTTTTTCTTTTATTTTTAAAAATTTCAATTTTTGAATCATTTTGAAATTTTGTAAAACTCGATGTGATGGGAAGCATTTTGAAAAAAAAAACATGAGCAGAGTTGCCAGATTGAAGCAATTTTTTCATTTTTTTAACTTCCAGAAAAGTTATTTCTCGCCCTTAGGTAGACCGGTACATTTGCGTCAACCTGTACAGGTACATTTCGCCATAATCATGATTCTACTTACCTATTTTAAATCCTCAAATTCTCAGAACTATCAATCTGAAACAGCCCAAAAAATCAACACTGCTTATTCCACAAAGTCATCCACTGCTCAAAAAAAATCAGTAATACATCCGAAAAAAAAAATCAATTCGATTATACAAATTCTCTAAATACATCTTAGTCCAGCTTCCTAGAACCGAGCCAACGTAAGCATTACGTACTTAATTCCAGACACAGAGGATAATTCGCGAGACCAATCAACTATTACGAAATATTACCCAAGACTGCGGCTATTATGGCACGTGAGGTAGGAAGAACGACTATGCTATGGTACTCAACGACGAAGGAAAAAAAAGGGAAAAGAACCAAGAACGCGAACGCATCACCAAATATTTACAAAATTTTTATCAATTAACGAAATCAATGAGCCATGCCAGTCGGTAGGTACCCAGGTATCTTTATCATCGTGATGATATCGACGATAACATTTAACCATAAAAATCTCCAATCTTTGACTACTTTCCATCATCTCAGCAATCAAATATCACTGACCTCGCTAACACCATTGGCAACTACGGCCAACAGTAATACGATTAGTAACATAAAATAACTCGCGAAGTGAAGGTACCAGTAGAATCGAACCTGTAGTGGGCTGTAGGTATTTCGATGATCAAATTATTCGTCGATGAGGCACAGAGTGCAAACAGCAGGCAGACGTGATACGCCAATTATTTGAAACATTATCTTTCTCTGTAAGTAGTTAGTATTATGAGATTACAGACGAACAAACTATCAAATTAATTGATACGCTTGATTTCGTAAGACTATGGATGGATTAGTCCAAGTTGAATAATGATCAAAGTATTTTTCCATGGGTAAAAGTTTGGCATACCTACGCCAAAAAGAATCATTCAAACTCCCCCCTTCCTTCCGATCATATAGAAAAAAAAATTCTCAAAAAGGGACACCCTAACGAATTGAAAATCAAATTAAATCGGCGCAATATTCAAAATAATTTAGTCGGAGGGTCTGCATAAGGATCTATTGTATTCCCTCCCTCCCGTTGATCCTTTGGGACGACTTTTTTCTTAAATGGGGTAGTCGTAAGGAACACTTTTAGCCCTTACCCTAAAAAAAATGGCTCCACTTACAAAATGGATGGCGGCCATTTTGATTGCCAGCTGGTCAGCTGAAATCGCAAATTTTGCACTCCAACATAGGACTTCGACTAAATTTTTCAAACCGTACAAAAGTAGATCGGAAGATCAGGCAAACATTTATCACATGTCACAATTTCAAGTGCTAAAGTGCCTTTTTAGATTTTTGGTGAATTTTTGAAAATCAAATTTAGGCCAAAAATGAGGGAAAAAATCAAAATTTTACCAAATTGGCCTGGAAAGCTGAAATTTGGAATATATCCTATTTTTGACCTGCCAAATCGATTAAAAACTTTTTCAATCCGTTTTGAGCAGTTCTGGAGCCTCCAGCAGATTTTTGAAACTCGAAATTCCTACAAAATTTCATCAAATGGAGTTGAAAAGACGAAATTCATTCTGTAAACTAATTTCAATACGCTACTAACAATAAGTCGACTGCAGGTGGATTTAAAGTCGTTTTGGAGTCTCCAGCGACTTTTTGAAAATTACTGGAGCCTCCAGTAGATTTCTGAAACTTGAAATTTTCACAAAATTTCATCAAATGGAGATGGAAAACCGAAATCTACTCTGCAGTCCAATTTTAGCTCTCTCTGAAGACAACTTTGATTGGGTTGAAGTCATTTGGAGCCTCCAGTAACTTTTTGAAAATTCCTGGAGTCTCTAGCGGATTTTTTAAACTTGAATTTCCACAACATTTCATCAAACGCAGTTGAGAGGCCGAGCTTTATTCTGCAAACTAATTTTAATATGTTATGAAGACAACTGCATGTGGATTTTAAGTAGTTTTGGAGTCTCCAGCGACTTTTCGAGAATTACTGGAACCTCCAGTAGATTTTTGAAACTTTATATTTCAAAAAATTACATCAAATGGAGTTGGAAAGCTGAAATTTGCTCTCCACAGTATGTTCTAGAGTCAATTCGGACAGATTTTGTGGCATTTTTTTAAAAACTGAATTTTCCAAAAAGGCGCAGGAGGCTCCAAGATGACTTGAACCCACCTGAAGTCGTCTACAGAGAGTGCTAAAATTGGAGTGCAGAGTAAATTTCGACTTTCCATCTCCATTTGATGAAATTTTTACAGTTTCAAAAATCTACTGGAGGCTCCAGTAATTTTCAAAAAGTAGCTGGAGGCTCCAAAACGACTTAAAATCCACCTGCAGTCGACTTAGTAGCGTGTTGAAATTAGTTTGCAGATCGAATTTCGGATTTCCAACTCCATTTGATGAAATTTTGTGGGAATTTCGAGTTTGAAAAATCTGCTGGAGCCTCCAGAACTGCTCAAAACGATTTTAAACAGTTTCCCATCGATTTAGCAGGTTGAAAATAGGGTGTATCCCAAATTTCAGATTTCCAGGTCAATATGGTAAAATTTTGATTTTTCCCCTAATTTTTGGTCTAAATTTGATTTTCAAAATTCACTAAAAATCTAAAAAGGCACTTTAGCACTTGAAATTTTGACGGGTGATAAATTTTTTGTCTAATCTTTCAATCTCCTTTCGTACGAGTTAATAAATTTCGTGCAAGTTCTATTCAAAATGGCCGCCATTTTGTAAGAGGGCCACTTTTTTGAGAACTCAAGGGCTAGAAATGTTCCTTAAGACTCCCCCTACCTATAAGAATATTGTTGTTCCGGAGGATCGAGGCGGGAGGTGAAATAGATCCTTATGCACCCCCACCCCCACCCCATAATGAATTGAGGAGCTTGGAATCAAAACTCACTTTTGACACCAAAAATCGATATGCGTTTTTTTGCGGATTCGGATACTTCTTTAATTTCTCTATCACCCTACAGAATCCATTTTTCCAAATTTGGCCCCAGTTCTTCACAATTTTGTGTTAAAAAGTGCCCTTGGAGTCAAAACTTGACTCCAAGCAATAAAAAAATTTGTATTTTCAAGGTCGCATGGCAGTCTACAAAGCCAAAATGATTCAATTGCAACTTCGGAAGCATTTTCTGATAGTGAAAATAGCGAAAATGGTAGTTTTGAATTTGGAAGTTATGCAACTGAGGAGGTAAAAAATTGGATGTATTGAGTGCTCAAAACGTTTAAAGCTCTCTAGAGGCGGAACAAAATACTCTACAGAAAAATGAAGTGGAGGAAAATTGTAGAGAATTAAATTTCCAATCGACATAATGTCGTTAGTTTTTTTCTAGGGTGCTTAGTTTTCGATATATTTGCAAAAGAAAGTATAATTTTTGGAAAAATTCAGCGCTCAAAACTTTTAAAGCTGTCTGGAGACGGAACGAAGCATTCTACGGAAAAATTAAGTCGAGGAAAATTGTAGAGAATTAAATTTCCAATCGACATAATGGCGTTAGTTTTCTTCTAGGAGGCTTTTTTTTCGATATATTTGCAAAAGAAAGTAAAATTACCCCACCTTGGAATCAAAACTCACTTTTGCCAAACTTGAAAGCCATACTGCAACGATATGGCAACTTGAAAAAAAAAATGTTTCTCATGGAATCCTATTTAGTAGTCTTACTCAAGAGCTCGACACACTTTGCGACGTTTTTTTCATCAACGCACTAGGCGAAATCAGTTATTGTCGATTTTCTCGAAACTTTGTCCGATGGCAAAAGTGAGTTTTGATTCCAAGCTCCTCAATTGGTACCTTAATACATACATAGAAATTATTAATTATGTTTGAATAAAATAAATATAAAATTTAATCGAATTAAATTGAAGTAAATAAAAAATAGAACCATCCTATTCCTAAATTTCATAATAAATCCGAATTGGAAAAAAAAAAACTAGTTCAAATCAAGAGTTCATAACCTCAGATATGTATTTGTTCTTCTCTCTCGTTAATTCTATTCTCAAAAAGTTTTACGAGTGCACAACTTACCTCTCTAATTCCATTTTGTCACATTTAATCGTAAAATAGGATTTCTAAGCGCACATTTTCTTAAAATCTGTTTGCTTAATATGACCTAAATTTCAAGTCATGTTATCAAATTTACAATAAAATGATTTCGTTTTAGGTAAAAAATAATGATAAATACCATAAAAATTGGTTTCTCTTTCATTGCAAATGACATCTGACTCGTGAACGTTGTTGATTTACTTAGCATCGAGTTCATTCTCTTACCTTAATATGCACGCCAAAGTGAACCGAAAAAAGACACTTATTTTTTGGCATGCGATGACGAGAGGGTAAGTGTAAGTAAATTGTAAAAGTACTGTCATTTATTTCAATGTATTACTTATACTCGCTGATGACTGATGATGGGTAAACCAGTTTATCACGTTAACGGATTACGGTGGCGTAAATAATCTTAAATGGATGGTAGAGAGAGACATACGCGAGTATATAATATAAGTACTTGGCACATGTGTATGAAGCGAAAAGCCAATGAAAAGAGCAAGAGGGGCGGCTGAAAGAAAGAAAGAGACGTATTGCTCAATGAAAGCATATATAATTTCGACCATAAGACATTGTTGCGAGATACCATAAATATATTATGCATAATCGGCTTATGCGGAGGTATTGGTATAGAGTATGGTACAGCTCACCGAGGCAGAGACACCTTCTCGATCATTTCCTGCTTCTTGGGAAGTTTTTACGACTCGGTGAGAAAATCCTACCTAAGATTATGTTAGATTTGCTGCAAAGTACACACGACGACGTTTAGTTGTAGTTTTCTAAAAAGGCAATCGAGCTAAAGGTAAATACTACATAAGCGTCGGTATATACCAGGAATCGATATCCTGTAGTAAAAAATTGGAACCGAAACAAATTTGCTTTTACGATGAGATTATTTTTTTCTCGTATTATTTCTGATTTAGGTACACTGAAAATATCGCGAGTAGTTTGTGTGCTGCTTTGCCGGAGATGCATTTTTATATGTATCGAAGGAACTAATTTTGTACTCTCTGGATATATAAGAAGCTATTTTCATAACCTATAAAACTTTTTTTCTTTAGCACGTAAGTACATATACGACGTGTGTAATTTAACCAGAGAGATTTCAGCATCGGTGTTATAAAAATTGCCCCTTTAAACAGCTGCTTTTTGTTTGTGTTTTGAAGTTTTGATTCGATTTTCCCTCCTATAAGTCCTAAATAAGGCCTATGAGATCGTTCACTGGATAATTTTACTACACGAGTGAAAGCTCGACGCTCTCTACCAATGAGAAAGTGTGCAATTTCAAGCTCTCTTTGCTCTTCGTCGATCCCCCATCGGAGAAATTTTAACTCGCGGGGTTAATTTGATTGCCTCTCGACCTTATAAATTTTAATGCAAATGTGTATAATTCGAAAACTTTTTATCGACTAATCTCAAATGGCATGTAACGCTTTGCGAACTTTTCCAAAAGGATTTAAATTACCTAAACTTACGTTAGATACGGTATGGTATGCAATGTGCTAAAATGATTTATCATTTTTATTCTTCGCCGGTATAAATTATTGTACGAAATGCTGTACCACAGGTGCCACAAAACTAGAAAAGTGGATTTTACTACTATGGTTTTATTAATAGTATTTTCTTTTCTGGTTAAGGTAAGGGTACCTCCCTTACGAGTTATGAAAGGTCTTGAATTAAATTAATCAAAAGTTAAATTCGGAAATTTTTCACGTTCGTGCGATTTTAAATTTATCAGGATTCTATATGCTTATTGATTTTCAAGACAGGGAACTTGGCGTTTACTTGAATGAATACTGAATTTAGAAATGTGTTTCCCAATTTGACAATTAGTTCATATTTTTTTTGAGAGAGAGAGTGATAAAATATATTAGAATAATGGAGATCCAGTAGGTATAAAAATATCACAAAGTCATCGGAACTTTTTAATTGACTTCGCAAAAACGTAAAAGATCTTATTAATTTGAGAATTACCTGTAATTACAACGGAAAATATAAATACAGATAATGACTCAATTTTTACATAATTTTCAACACTGTCCCTAATTCAAGAACTAATTAACAGCAGTAATACTGCTCTGTACAAACATGAAGAATGTCAATCGTGTTTTCTCAAATTTGGTCAATTTTAAAGATGCTTCACTAGCGGCAATCAGTTCCGATTAGCAACTCAAATCAGCTACATTGATCCACAATATCGCTGCATCAGCATTGTATTTGATGTATATAAGTACACCAGTTGTCGAGTGAAATGTACTCAGACATCCGGAGAAATCAGCATAGCTGGAACATTTCAGCTATCTATTAGACAGCCGATGTCTTTAATGGTTGAATTCTTCAGAGATCTTGATAACACGCCAGCTGCGTTGATGATTGTGTCTCTGGCAAAGTACAGCAGCTCTTCTACTGCTGATCAATGATTGATAGGAAACATCAGACGTATCGATGCCTGATAGCTTTCCCCCAAGGTCTAGAACATAGATTCATTGCGTTGTTAGCGGTTATGGATTTCTTCGAGGTATCCATAACATTTTTCCATTTGGAACAATGTTGCCTTCAAACAGCTGTGTACAAATTTGGTTAAGCTTCAAATTCAGCCAAGTAAATCTCAATTTCGACGCAATTGGCAACGTCGTTGATGTCCCGAGATTTCAAACAATTATGGTTGTGTAATAATCACCCCAGTTGGGTGAAAATCTGCTCTTTTGCGACATAAAAACGTGGGTAGGAGATTTAACACTTTACGCCAATGCTTTTTCTGTCCATTAATCGGCGCGTATTTTATTTACGCGTAAAAATCTGCCATTGATCAATATTCTTGAAAAAATTTTTGGCATCAGCGGGGATCGAACTCAAGTCCCTGGATCTGTGAGCGGAATCCTTACTACCTACACCAGCAGAGCACTTCATAGAAGTGACTAAAGATTTATATACTAAGCTGAAACACACGCGCTAAATACCACATTTACGCGCGTTTTTCAGCAAATATGCGAATAAATACGGTATGAAATATTTGCGTAGCGTATTTTTGTGGCTGTTTTTTTCAATGTGCAAAAACCAGCCACATAATTAGAGCGTAGCGGCTTTATGTGATAAAAATACTCTACGAAATATTCTTGTGGCGTGTTAATCAGCAGAAATTTTTTTCTGCTGTGCAGAAAATATGACAACCTAAAAAGTCGCTTCAAATTACACCCGTGAATTGAAGCGCGATTTTGAAAACTGTAAGATCTGCTGGATGGCAGCAGTTTAAAGTCGCGTTGAAGTATAAAACGCCAATTAAACTGCTCTTTACCGCGTATTTATTGGCAGAAGGGCAGATTTTCACCCAACTGGGACCATTGTCAAGTCTGTATTGCTCACAGAATCGTCTTGACTATCGTTGTTGGAGATCGTTGAAAAGTCATATTTCATACCCTGGTTACTTTTTGGTGAAAGAAGTGGCCTATTTGAGCGATTTTGTAAACCTGGTGACTTTTAGTGAATCTTGGTGACTGATTCACCAGAAGTTACCAGAATGTAGAAAAGCACATATCACACCTCAGGAGTAATAAGGTTACCTACATCTCAAAAAAAATAATTAATTTTGTCATTTTTGAATTTTTGGGGTTTGTATGACCCCTCCCCCCCTCAACCAAAAATAATACTTTAGGTTGGGTATATGGCCTAACTCAAAATCCCTACAACATTGCAAGTTGTAAGTATGGAGTTAATAAGAGTACATCTCAAAAAACTCCACCTTTTTTGAGCAAATTTTGTACATACAAAGTGTTAACAAACAGTTTTGATTGTTTTGAATGTTTGTCAGTTAGAAACAGTCACAAGGAGTGCATTTTTTATTGGTTTGTACCAAATGGAAAAAAAATTAAAATTGATCACTTTTTAGAAAAATGAATTTGCACATCATATGAAATTTTAGTTTTTTGAGAAAAACTCAAAAACTAATCACTCTAGAAAAAAACTAACGACATTATGTCGATTGGAAATTTAATTCTGTACAACTTTGGTAACATTCAATTTTTTTGGACACTTCCTTTCGCCTCCACATCAACTTTAATGAAAGGTTATAACTCGAAATATATCCTCTTTAAGATTTTATTTTTCTAAGTGTTCTTATGCTAAATGAAGGTAGGATACCAGATCTTTAAAATGAGGTGCTGTTCATTCCTCACAATTAATTATAAGTTGATAAAAATGATGAATCATGTTTTCAAAAAAAAAAAGGAAATCACTCTCCTGTAAAATTTCTCTTTTTTGTGATGTAACCTTAATTACTCCCGAGGTGAAAAATTTCATACCCTGCTTACTTTTTGGTGAAAGAAGTGGCCTTATTTGAGCAATTCTGTAAGCCTGGTCACTTCTGGTGAATCTTGGTGACTGATTCACCAGAAGTCACCAGAGTTCACCAGAATGTTGAAAAGTCATATTTCATACCCTGGTGACTTTTTGGTGACAGATCCACCAAGAAGTGGCCTTATTTTGGCGATTTTGAAAACCTTGTGACATCTGGTGAATATTCACCTGAAGTCACCAGAATTCACCAGAATGTTGAAAAGTCATATTACAGTGGCGTCGCGATAAGTGAAAATTCAAGGGAAGAAAATTTTTGTTTCACTTATCGAGTTTTTCACATACGAAGGTTTCAGTTGGAGAATTTTTTTCTTGGTCAATTTTCATTTATTGAAGTTCAGATAAAAAAAACGAAAAACATGAATTGAACAATAAAATTTTCCGATTTTCATTGATCATTTTCAAATTTAAATTGATCAGCCAGTCTTGAAACAGATCACAGGTCATCCATGCCTTCTTGTTCGACACATAATCCATTGGGAACGATTTGACTTTAGCAAAACATCGAGGCTCTCTTTCACTTATTGAGGCTGAACGAGTCAGTACCTTTCAGTTAAAGAGGTATTTTCACTTATAGAGGTAAATACGATAATTTTGGGATAAATCCTAGTTTCAGTTAACGAGGTAGCCTTTTTTCACTTATTGAGGTTGATTTACACGTAAAATTGGTCCAAGGTGAAGAGAAGGAGGTTTTTATTTCACTTATTGAGTTTTTTCACATATCGAGGTTTCACTTATCGCGACGCAACTGTATTTCATACCCTGGTGACTTTTTGGTGACAGATCCACCAACAAGTGGCCTCCTTCGAGCGATTTTGAAAACCTGGTGACTTCTGATGAATCTTGGTGAATGATTCACCAGAAGTCACCAGAATTCACCAGATTGTTGAAAAGTAATATTTCATACCCTGGTTAATTTTTGGTGCAAGAAGTGGCCTTATTTGAGCAATTTTGTAAACCCAGTGACTATTAGTGAATCTTGGTGACTGATTCACCAGAAGTCACCTGAATTCACCAGAATGTTGAAAAGTCATATTTCATACCCTGGTGACCTGGTGACAGATCCACCAAGAAGTGGCCTTATTTGAGCGATTTTGAAAACCTGGTGACTTCTGATGAATCTTGGTGAATGATTCACCAGAAGTCACCAGAATTCACCAGATCGTTGAAAAGTCATACTATTTCATACCCTGGTGACTTTTTGGTGACAGATCCACTAAGAAGTGGCCTTATTTTGGCGATTTTGAAAACCTTGTGACATCTGGTGAATATTTACCTGAAGTCACCAGAATTCACCAGAATATGGAAAAGTCATATTTCATACCCGGGTGATTTTTTGGTGACAGATCCACCAAAAAGTGGCCTTATTTTGGTGAAATTGAAAACCTTTTGACTTCTGGTGAATTTTGGTGACTGATTCTCCAGGAAGTCACCAGAATTCATCAAAACATTGAGAAGTTACATTTCATACCCTGGTGACTTTTTGGGGACAAATCCACGAAGAAGTGCCCTTATTTTACAAATTTAGAGAACCTGGTGACTTGTGATGAATCTTGGTAAATGGTTCACCAGAAATCACCAGAATTCACCAGATCGTTCAAAAGGCATATTTCATACCCTGGTTACTTTTTGGTGGAAGAAGAAGGTGCTTGTGTAGATGTCACTAGAAAGCAACGGGAAACTACTAGTGGAAGCTCGAAACAACGTCGATTCCCCAGAATAATCGCAGTGGCAATAGGCATTCGCCTCGCCCTGTTAGGGTACCACAAAAAATGCGATTTCCAATGTCCTGTAAAGGACAAGGAACCACGACGACGACGACACCCACACATGAACCTCGAAACGAATTCAGATAACAAGCCGAATGAAATACATACCAATTATCTCAAAAATGAACTATAGGCACAGTTTCACGCCTCTTTAGCCCATAACCTAATTTAATAAATCAGAATAGCGGAGATCGAGTATAAAAATATCAAGTACAAAGTGATCAAAGCTTTTTAATTAGCTTCGCTAAAACGTATAAACGATCTTATTAATTCAAGAATTAGCTGTAATTACAACGGAAAATATGAATACAGATAGGTAATGACGCAATAATTATTACATTATTTTCAACAAGTTGCAATTTTGAAAAAAATGTACTTTTGTCCACTTTTGTACATTTCAGATAATGGGATTGAAGTTGGTCTGCGACCAACCCAAAAATTATAACTTAGCATTTATCCACTCGAGAAAATGTACTCGGGGCTCGATTCTTGAGAACTTGCAAGAATTTTGAAATTTCTGCGAACTCTTGAACTAAAAAAAAATCACGCTCGTGACTTTTTCGGCGAGAAGTTTCATTCGCCAAAATAAAAAAAGTAAAAAACGATAAGTCTACAAGTAGCCTATTCATTGTACAGGTATACCAGACACTTATGTAAACAGATGAAAAACACATCTCGTGGCTCGTACCATTGTCTCTTCATCTCGATACACAGTCAATTGACTTTAAAAGCATTCGAAGTACTCGAAAACCGCACGAGGTTTAGTATAAATTTATATTAATCCAGGTACCGTAGAAAAAAAAAACACTCACACACGCAAATCCGCGAGCAAAATCAACTTTTCAGCTTTTCGCCTTTTCGCCATCGTCGTCGCGTCGATTTCATACCGCAAAATCCATTCAGCAGAGCTACGCTTATTTACCAATATACCTCGTCTCGAACGATAAATATAAAACAAACAATAAACCGATTTTGCTCTCGAGTGGTAAAATACCGGACTGGAATCGCTGTCAAAACGTGGTAGAATGAAACTCAGATAACTGGAAATTTTATTTATGCGGTTATAGGTACTACGAGTAGGTATACGAAGGAGGTATAGTATAGGTATGTTTTAAATTCAAATGTGGATATGTCAGCTTGGTTATAAGGTAAAAGGTTCACTAACCGCAGACGCGTTCATATTTCTATCGCACATTTATACAATCATATAGGTACACTGATTTATATTGTACACAAAAAACTAGTAATTTTAATGAGTGGTCATCCCAAGTTATACAAATACATGTTGTAAAATACGATGAAATTGAACCCGCGAATGCAAAAGACACGTGGTATAAGGCAGAAGTGAAATTGATGATGTTCTTGGAACTGAAAATTATAATTCAGTCAAAATGAATATCTATTTGGCTGGTATTTCTTATTTTCTGAACTAATCTGGTTTCTTGGACAATCGCCCCTTTTTTATTAGTAAACTACTTTCTTCAAGATTTTCTGAATGTCTATACCTACCTAACGTGTCAAAAAATATTTCTTGAAGTCCAATTTTTTTAGTAAAAATTTTCTGATTACGAGTATATTTTTTTCAAATCAAAAGGAAGGCTTCCGTCAAAGCTCAATTCTCAGCCTGAGAGGAGAGGAGAGCTGGTGGTTGCACGGGGTGCTAAAATTCAATAATTGTATTTAAATAGAAAACTACTTAAGCTCGGACTCTTTCTATGCAAAATGCAACTTTCGAGAGCTGCCATTTGCAGCAATGAACTCTTCGCCTCAAACCCCCCCTCCCCATCTATTTTCAATTCATTCTTGCAATTTATATTCCAGACCGAAATGATGGAGGTCCCAGAACGGCTTCAAGCTATACCCAATTAGACCCGAGAAGTCAAAAGTGGGGTACAAACCTTTATATTTTTTTACGGTAGATACATATTTTTCAAGAAGAATGTTTTTTTTTTTCAAAAATAATCACTGAAGAAAATTTTGGATTTTGAATAGCACATTTTTTTTTTTTTTTTTTGAAAGAATCACAAAGATGTCAAATCCGAATTTACAGGTGCTGAATTTCGTTTTCAATTTCACCCTCCCCACCTACAGCATATTTTCACCGAGGCTCTAGAATGGTTTGAAACGATTAGCAATCGACTCGGAAAGTCGAAAAAAGCTAATAAACCAAACAGCTTTTCAAAGCCCATTTTGTAAGATTTTGATTTTTTTTCTCATTCTTCATCCAAATACGAATTTTTAAAAATTCGCCAAAAAGCTACAAACGTAGATATTTTAGCACCTGAAAAGTTATTGAGCATATCAAAATGTAGACAGCTTTAGCTGTGTTTACAATGTCAAATATCTACCTAGATATTAATTATAACATATTAACATAGTGCTGCTGGAGGGGAAATAAAGTGAATTGAAAATACAGATAGGTAATTAAATTATACAAATTGTTCAGAAGTACATACTCTTTTGTGAGAATAATATGTTTGAAATGAGACAAATTGTCAGGTCTTTTTGGGATTTTGGCAACAAGAAAAAAACACAGCCTTACTCACAATTTTGACAAAAAAATGGGTCCTTTTTACAGTTTTTACAAAAAATTTTGGATTAGCCGCGACTTTTTACTGTAAGATTCTTTGGTAAGTTTAATGTAGGTAAGTATCTAGGTATGTAAATATTTGTAAACGCAAAACATTTAAAAAAAGTAAGTTTAGGTATCTGAAAATTTTGACCAAAAAAAACGCTTCGTACAATTTTGGCAAAAAACAAAACTTTTTGACAATTTTGACAAAAAATGGACCTTTTTTACTGTTCTTACAAAAATGTTGGATTTTTGTCAATTTTGGCAACAAAAAAAGGATAAGATTCTTTGGTTATTTTGATGTAAGTATGTACCTACCTAATGAAATTTTGACCAAAAAAAAAAAAAAAAAAAAAAAAAAACAGTAAGATTTTCTGAAAATTTTGACCGAAAAAAAGATGTTTAGCAATATTGGCAAAAAACAAAGCTTTTTGGCAATTTGGATAAAACTAAGTAAGTACCCATACAACAATTGTTGACGTCGAACATTTACATCGACTACAGTTTTTTTCCAACATGATGATGGAAAAGTGACCAATAAGTTATTTACTTAATAGGAATTTTCTGTCCGTAAAGAAGCCAGGTTAATGAAAATTTTCGAAATTTTCTCATTATTTCTGATACCTCGACATGTGATGTTGACATGTTGATGTAAAATTCGATGCTCAAAGTTTACATCCACAACTATGTTGACCAATTTTTCAGAATTAAAATTTCTGTTCCAGTTTTTAAAAGCTCAGTAAACATTTGAAAAGATGTCGATCCATCCACATCCGTCACATTTGGACTCAACATGTCGATGTAAATTTCGACCCTGAGTCGAGCCAATTGTAGACATAAATGCCGATCAACATTAGTTGACAATTACATCAACAATTGGCTCGACACAGTCGTAATTCACATTGACATGTGGCATCCAAAAGTGATGGATGTGGATGGGTTGACATTCACATCGGAATTAGCATGGTCATTGTTGTAAGGGTAGTTCTTTTTTATAGTTTTCACAACGCGTCTACTAACCAGATCAGTTGGTGAGCTGATTTCTGGTGATGTTTGCGGGCCATTTGATCACCCCTTTGGTGGTCACAGATATCTGATCATAATCAAAGATCACTTTTCGCATTATTGTCATTCGCTCATCAAGAAGGAGAAATCAGCAGCCATAGTACATATCTTGTTGTATTCAAAAGGTACTTTCCGAAGCTCATACTCAAGGTCATCGTGTGTTAGAATTTCTACCTTATAACGGAGGCAAGTTTGATACCGAAGTGGTACGTTCAGTGTTACAAGATTTTAGTGTTCAACAATGACTAACCACACCATACACTCTAGAGCAAAACAGTTCTGTCCAATGTGAAAACAGAACAATTATTGAGATGGCGCAAACATGATTCCAGTACATTTCCCCGAATCAATTCCCCCAAATACGTTTTTGCCCGACTACCAAAATCCCGAATAATAAAATCCCGAATCAATTATCCCAAATGCCTTATTTTGTTCTGTTTTATGATCCCAAATGCCGCAATCTCGAATTATAAATCCTAAGTACGGTAAAATCTTCAGTGGATTATGATCTTTTAATTTTTCTCTGTCATGGTGATAAATAAGGTACAGTCTTAATACTGAGTCGTGAGGTAACGAGAGAGTATTCAGATTGGTGTGATTGCTAGCTAGCCACACTAAGTATACAGCAATTGGGATTAACACAGAGAGCTATATACTTAATGGGTTCCCTAACTCGTAATATTAATCAGCCACTGCTAATTGAATAGTACTTACTCCGGCTAGGTGTGCGAGTAGAGAACCGAATCACGAATATTTATCATAGAAGAAGTTACGAGGAATAAATACGCGATTATTTACTCGAACTTGTATTACACAAATAAAATACAATTGCAAATACGAGTATTACAAAGGAAAAAGACTTAAACACAATTAACTTAATCTAAATAATATTTAAAACTACAAATGAAAACCTTTAACCTAGGGCCTGAGCTCTCCTGTATTTTAGGGTACTTTTAACTTGTCAATTCGCGACTCTTGTCGTTGTAGAACTGCGACGAGTTTAGGTTGCTAACCTTGACCACGCCTATTGTTACCAGATTGGTAAAGGGTTGACATACGAGTATGCTACTATCGACAAATATACATATTGGTAGTGGCTTTAAGGCATATACTTCCTGCTCTAACAATGGGAAATGGTGAATGTTTTTACATCTTTTCTATCCACACCAAGATTACTTTTGATCAGAGTCAAAAAATTGTGAAAAAAATTCAAAAACTGTCCCATATGTGAGAAAAAAAAGTCCTAGCAATTTTTAAACAAGAAAACCGCTTCTAAATGCATCATATTCAGGAGGGGTGGGGGAGCAGTATGATAAAAATTGAAAATTTAGAATGATGGGGTGAAGTGATGGAGATGCGCATTTTTCATTGTGAGTTATGAATGATCCAAAAAATTGAAAAAATGTATTCAAATTTGAAAATTATTGAAGTTTTTAATGAATTTGATAGATAAAAAAAGAAAGAGCGTGATAAAACCCAAAAACATGGTCTTTCTCTAACTCAATTTTTTCTAATTCAATAAATCTACCCAAGAAACAAGATGTTGAGAGGGGGTGGAGGAAGAGGGTAACGCCACGTCGTCAGTTCAATCAATTATTAATGATCCAAAAAATCCAAAAAAAAAAAATACTACTGATGTATGAAAATTTTTTTAAATTTTCGATACGTCTTTTAAGTATACTGAAAATTCTTAGATATTTTGTCAAACTTTTGTCATTTGGGGAAATGATGTTCAGGTATATGGATTTGGGAAAATATTTTTCAGGTGTTCGGCAGACGGAATTTTAGTTTTTGGGTTGATGGATTCACTGAAATGTGTTAATCCAGATTACTTGTTTCCAGTATTGATCTGGGCAGAACACTTCACCACTGCTGCCTATTTGCTAAATTGAGTAGGCAAATCATGGATAAATGGCACAACTCCTTACAAATTGTGGTTTGGCAAACTACCTTGAGTAAAGCATCTGAGAATTGTTAGTTCCAAGTGCTACATCCACGGACCTATCCAGCTACATTAAAAGATGGATAAAAAGGTACTTGTTGGTTATCTTGTTGGATATGATGGTGACGAGCGATATTGAGTCTACGCTCCAGAGAAACGTAATGTTGTTTGTTTGAGAAACGTCACTTTCAACAAAAGACTTCAAGATTGTGAAGAACACGTTACGTTACCAATCAACAAAAACGAGAATTTCTTGTCAATTTTTGGAAAGCAAGAATTTTTGACAACTTTGATCTAAAAGCATTACAGTCTCACCAAAAAAGAACTTCTTGGCAATCATTATTGGCAAAAAAAATGATACTTTTTCGCAGCATTCCTTGCAAATGGAACACTATACTTTCAATTTTTCGGTTAAAAAGTGAGCCTTTTTGGCATTTTTTTGTAAATAAGCAGGATTTTTGAGTAATTTTTAGAAAAAAGTTGGGCTTTTTTGACATTTTTTGCAAAACAGCAACAGTGTTTAGCAAGAATGGTAAAATTTGTGTTTTAAATATCTACTATTCACGCTGATACATCAAAATATATAATTTCTGAAACTGGGAATATATTTTGGAATGCAGTGGTCCTAATTTTGTGCTTATTATTTTGAATTACAATAAATCGAGAAAAATGTCCAAAAACGTATATTTTTTATTTTTAAAGTTTCCAATTGACCATAAGATTGGCGCCAGTGCATTCCAAAATATTTCCAAAGTTTCAGGAATGATATCTTCGATGTTTCAATCTAATTAATGTGAAATATTTCAGAAGAGAGAAAATTTTCAAAACACAAATTTTACCCAAAAATAAACAATCAGCAAATTTTTAATCGCTCAGGTGAGCCCTAAAATGGGTCTTGGATTTTGGTGACAATGACGTAGGTTGATGCAGAATCTCAAATATCATCTCTTGGAACTGCACCAATTTTTTCCAAAACAGGTTAGGTAGAGGCTAGAGCCAAAAAACTACAATTTTTTCAAAAGGTATCTCTTTTTTGAAGACCCATATCTCCTCTCCAAGAGCACCTCCAGAGATAAAATTTATTCTGAGTGTTTTTCAACTCCAAAATAAATGAAGGTCTCCAGTGAATTTGGTCAAAATCCTACAACAACATACCAAGTGCATCCATATCATATAGATAGCACAATATGAGGATCCATCTACCTTCTCCTTACACACAACCCACTGCAACCAACCATACATTCGCTCACACGATCACAACCTGTTGCCTTCTGTATACTCTACCAACTTCGAGCTATCACGTATGTACTTTCAAGTTGCATCAAGTCGTACACAACACACATCTCGCATCTCGCAGCACATTCTACCTGCTCTCAGCATCGTCTGCGTCCCCATCCTGCCCACCTGTTCGGTGTTGGGAATGCACAATGCACGGTGCACGGGTGTAGAAGCCGCGATCACAGCTCGAGTCGAAGCTCGCAGTCAGTTAACGCTTATCGATCGTTGGATTTCGACCTGTAGTGCGTGGCGGTGGTTTCTTTCTCTCCAACAAACTCGTCGCGGGTTTAAACCGGTCTTTCGGCGCGGATACCGACCAAGACGCGATCGATCGATGTGATTATTTTTATTATTATTTTTTTCAATAAAATTCTCGTATATCTACTTTCGTATCTTGTATAATAAGTTTCGCGATTTTTTTCAATACTCGTCGAGTGCATTAATAATATTGTGGTGTGCATTTTATTCTTTAAATTGATAATATACAAATAAAATTGACCAAATTATTGCGGTGTGTATTCGCGTTTCAACTACCTTCGAAGAGTTTTGATACTGTAGTGATAAGAGAATACACTACCTATACTTCGCATGTAAGAAAGAATATACCTACAACATCAACCTCGTGTTCCATCAATCAACAGTGTGACATTTTCGCAAAGGTTCGTGCTCGTATGTACATTACATTACACAAAGATATAACACAATTCAAACCATCTACCTACATACGTTCTCTATACAATGCTATTAAATGTTATCAATCAAAACTCCAATCTATCGATGAGTCTGTGAACCGAGAGCTCTCGTACTTATTCGTCAGTCCTACGTAAACGTTCTTCATCTCAACTTGAACGTAGTAGTTCGAACTCGTGATAATCAATATTGATCTTTGAACTACCAAAAAAAAAAAAAACCAAGCAGCAGCACACTAAAGAAAGAAAAAGAAATACCGAAGAGAAAGTTACCTCACGTACAATTTTGTATATATGTATGTACAAGTATTCGATTTCTTTAATCGAATTTACCTACTTTGTACACATCTGCAATAGGTACATAAGTAGATGATGGTGATGAAGTAATAAATTGGAAATTTTTTTTCCTCCGGTGTGTCTTTACGTATTCTTCGAAAATATAAGGGATTTTACTCGAGTAATGTAAAACTTGAGCCATATACCTACTAAGAAGGATTACCAGAAAGATATACGTATATAGAGATACTCGTGTGCTGTAGGTACGAGATGTACATCATTGAATTAGATATAGGTGTATGTACTCATCGTACTTTGCACAATGTTTGTACTTTTTTTTCTTCTCTCGTGTGTGATAACTTGATAAGTTCATATAAGTGAAATTCGAGTAACGCTCATTTTGCCATTTTCTCGAAACTAGATGATTTCGAAGATTATTTTTCACATATCTCTTCGTTTCGATAACAATTTTCTTTCTAAGGTAGTTTGAAAATTTATATGAAATAGGATTCTGTGCTTTTTGAAAATACATACGAGTAGCTTTGGTGTTAATTTCGAGAGACTGAGGTTGTTTTTCAGATAAGGTAACTGTATTTATGATGTTGTGTTGATTTTCGATGTTTTTTTTTTCTATTAAATTGGCTGGAATGGGATGAGATTTTGCTCAAATCCCGAACAAAATTCGTCATTTTTCAATTTCGTGTGTAAACTTTGGAAATTATGAATTTTTAAATTATTTATTTCGTTTACCTATAGTTAAAAAACAGAAGATTCGAGTGCTTCATCTTGAGATTGAGACGTCGAAAGATAAAAATAGCCACAAGAAAATATCATTTCAACTCTCCTCCCCTCTTTCCTATTTTCGAGAGAGAGGATTTAAGAAGCTGACAGTTGGCAAAATATTGAAAAAAAATTGAAGTCTGTATTGAAAAAAAAAAGCAGAAAAGAAAAATTAAAAATCGAATTAAAGATCACAATAGTGAAAAAATCAATCTGATTGGAAAGTACAAAAAAAACATTTGTAAACAAAGTATAAATTTTGGAATACTTCTTAAAAAATTCAAAAATACAAAAAATCTGTAAAGGGCAATCTTTAAACTTTCTCATAAAAATAATTTTTTTTGAGCAAATTGAATCGATTTAAATAATTTTGTCAAAATTGAACTCCCACACATCAAAAACTACTACTTTTGGGCCATTCTGAAGCCTCCAGGGAGTTTTTGATTTTCTCCAGAAACTTCAAATCACTCTGGAAAGGCCAAAAATGAACTTAAGCAACTGCAACTTTGGTCAATGCTTATTGTACACCCTCTCGACTGTTTCAAGTAGTTATCGTCAAATTCCAGGAACGGGAATTTGAAAGTGAATTTTTGACTAAATTGCAATTCCAGAAAATTTGAAAAAATCGAATTTTCACCCAAGGTGCAAAACGAGCAGTTTTTTTGGCAACATATCGTCTGGTGAGTCTACAAGATCATCCAACTCAAAAACAATCAAAATTTGACCATTTTGGAGGCTCACTAGCAATGTTTTAAAATTTCTCCAGGAATTTCAAATCGCACTGGAAGAATGAAAAACGAACTTTAGCACCGATTACTTTGATATTATTTTTTCTTTGAAAATGAGATTTTTCTCGCTTTTTCTGGAATTTACAAATTGGTAAAAAAAAATCGCTTTAGAACTCAAAACTCTTGTAATTTCGTATTAGTTGCTTAAAACGGTCCAGATGGTGCCCAATAAGTATCGACCAAAGTTACAGTTGCTGAAATTACTACTCGTCCCTTCCAAAGTAATTCAAAATTTCTGGAGAAAAACAAAAAATCGCTGGAGGCTCCAGATGGGTTCAGAACTAGCATTTTTGTTAATGTGTGGTTGAAGAAATTGTTCACAATTCGTTCACTATTCTCGAAAAATTTCATCCTTGATGACAAATTTTTAATCACCCTCGAAGTAGCTTTTTTGAATTTTTTGAATTTTGAAAAATTTAGCAAAAATAAAAACATGAACTAATTGAACTATTTTAAACTTCAATAATTTTAAATTTTGGTTAATGGAGTTTTACAACATTTTCTTTCAACCTAGCTTGGTTTCGTTCATATTTCTTTTTCTTTTTTTTTTTACAAATTTTCAAAAATTTCATTTTTTGATACCTAGTACCTCTTTGAAGAACAAAAAGTTCTAATAATGTTGAATAAATTTCAAAAGTATCTGTTTCTTTATCTATTATTTTCCCAACTGATTGAACTGCGTTTTCAGCGTTACGGTTACAAAGTTGTCAGCATCACATTCTGCCAAAAGTACAAAATAGTAAAAAATCTCAGCTCATTAAAATTCCCATTTTTGTTACCAACCAAGTATTTTTATTTCTTTAAAATTGCACAAAAATCGGTCTTTTTTGACAAAGAACCCCAAAAAGTCCCACTTTTTGATCGAAAATTTTGAAAAAATCTCCCATTTTCAAAGTTGTCAAAAATTCTCGGTTTCCGAAAATTGACGGAAAATCCTCTTTTTTTTACAAAATATTAAAAAAAAAAAACTATTTTTTTTTCAAAAATTGTCCAAGTCTCATTTTCAACCTAAAATTGGCTAAAAATTACCAAAAAGTTTTTTCAACCTCTAAAAGCAAAAAAAGTATCGTTTTGGGAAAAAAATTGCGAACTGATTAAATTTTTTTACCAGGCAATAATTCACAAAAATTACTAATTTTTGCTAAAATTATCAAATTTTGTTTTTTGACAAAAATTTTTGCCTTTCATCTGGATTTTTACTTTTTTTCAAAAAGTATCACTTCTTGATCAAAAAAGTCTCCCATTTTTCATGTTGTCAAAAATTCTTGCTTTCCAAAAATTGACGGAAAATTTTTGTTTTTTTTTTGCATACAAAATATTCCAAAAAAAAATTTACTTTTTTCCAAAACTAGTCCAAAAGTATGATTTTTTACCTAAAGTTGGCCAAAATTATCAAAAAGTTCCGTTTTTTATCCAAAAAATGCAAAAAAAGTCTTTCTTTGCGAAAAAAATTGCCAACTAATTGAATTTTTTTACCAGGCAATAATTCACAAAAATTGCTGATTTTTGGTAAAATTAACAAATTCTCCTTTTTGACAAAAATTTTCGCTTTTTAGCATTTTTACTTTTTTTCCAAAAATTAGGTAGGTATCCATAAGGTCTCGCTTTTCTGCCAGAAATTGCCAAAAAGTCACTTTTATGCCAATAACTCCCAAAATGTTCTTATTTATTCCCATAAAAGCACAAGAACAACCTCAAAATCATTCAAATTTCCCAAAAGTTGATGAAAACCATGTGAAATAATGTGGAAATAGCACAAATTGCCCAAAACATGGCGAATCACCTATTAAAATTAAAAGTACTGAAAGAGCATGTTGAGGGAAAAAGCAAAGATAAAATCACAAAGATCAGCAACTACCCTACGGTCAAAAGTATTTTAAATAATTCCAAAAAAACGAGGAAACACGAGTGGAAATTTATCAAAATACGTGTAATAAAATTTAAAACTATTTTCGCGAACACGATACTACGACTAAATAAACTTTACTCGTACTGGGAAATGCAGGTTTTTCCAAGTTTTGGCAAAGTTGAGAAATGTATTTTGCGAGCTTGAAATGCCTGCAAGGGTCCGCAGTAGTTTGATGTTTATTGTGAGAATGCCTTTGAGCTAACAGCTGGAACCTCCTATCTTGTATATCTAAATGCGTCATTTGTAGACATACCAGTAGGTAAATAAATCTACATATCTATAAACTCGACGTGTTTTGATTTCAAATTGAAAAATACGCGGGGAAAAAACCGAAAAAATTGTATTAAAAATACGATTGATTGATTTTCCCAACAAGCGGAAGTATACCAAAGGGTGGCTCAAGTAGGTAGCTCAAAACTGAAGAAAAAAAGTTTTAAATTCGCTTCATTCAACCTGCAAACCTACTTAACCACAGTCCAGCTCCAGCTCCCAGAGAAAGAGAGACGATCGCGTGCCAATAGACAGTGTTACGTCTAACACGTTGAAAAATTTCAGGAATTCGACTAAAATATCTTCGGTATACCTAAAAGATGTGGAAGGGAAAAAGAGCAGGGAAAAAACCACAACAATCCGGGCGTAAGGTTATACCTATACCGAGAGATGGTACGGTGCGGTGTTATTTTTGAAAACATACACGATATGCTAATTACCGAGATAAACGAGTTGCATTAAACCGGCTCAGGTTAATGTGATCACTACGTGTATAAAGAGTTCAGTTCATCCGAGTGGTATTGACCGCGAATAACTCGTCTCAGGTATTCTTCGAATTTCGTCCTGTTGCGCGCATCTTGCATCTTATAATACGAATACAACAGACCAGAGACCAGAGAGTGTGTTTAATAAACAACGAGCTCACGCAGTCGAATATTATTTCTTAGAATGAAATAAAAATTATTATTTAAAAATTAAAAAAATGGTAAAAATTATCACGATGGAAAAAAAATATGTGACATGGATGATAATTAAACCGTGACACTGGATGCCTTTATACCTTGTACATAATTTCGCGCCCGCATTTTGGGTGCACTTTGCCAACTACCTACATCATTTTTCATGGTGCCATATGTACCATTCTTTTTTTCTGGAGACCGTTCTGTCTATACGGTGTTTTTGCATCGATTCGCAATTATTGAGTATTGAAGTAGGTACTTACAGTTAGTTGTGCAGACGAGTACAAGGTGTCTGGAAAATTTTACTACCGGTGTCAACTTTTTTCTTTTTTTGAGACATTTTTGCAATGTCATTTTTCATTAAATACCTATTGTACGGTTTTCTTTAAAAAGTGGGAAAATTCTTACAGATGAGAATCCCATTTGACAGAAAAATGTTTGAACTATAGGCAAAGCTAAATTGAAAGAACATCGAGTCAAAATTTAAGTTGTCAAGTTCATTTTTCAATTTTTTGGTGAATTTTTGAAAATCAAATTTGGGCTAAAAATCAGAATTTTATCAAATGAATCCGCAAACCTGAAATTTTTGGCATCTGAAATCTATACTGACAATGAGAATTGTTTCAAGCCATTTTGAGTAGTTCTGGAGTTTCCGGCAGATTTTCGCAAGTTGAAATTTCAGTTTTTGGTGATTTCGAACGTACGTTTTTAATGTTTTGTGCAATTTTTACTGAAATGACTCTGATGCAAGAATTCTTTATGCCATTTTAAATTACATTAAAATTAATTTATTAAAATAACGTTTTGATCGACTTTTCCTAAATTTTGACGAATTTTCCTAAATTTTGATCAGTTTTTGGCACTTTTGAATAATATTAATGTTTCTTACGCGTTCTCTTTTTTTTGGGGGGGGGGCAGGTTTTGCGTAATTTGACCAAATATCATCAATTTTTTATAATCTTTATTGATTTTGGTGCTTTTGAGAGATTTTTCATTTTTTGTCAATTTTAACACTTTTTTTACGATGTTTTATGCTAAATTTACTCAATTTTCTCAAATTTCGCTGAAATTTCATTGCTCTTTTTTTTTAGCAAAATTTGACTAATTTGAATGGTTTTTAGAATGTGTTTTTTTTTGCCATTTTAGCATGGTTAATACTGAAATGCTGAGAATTTTAATAACACTTGATAAATTTTTGGAGATTTTTAATAATTTTGACGATATTTTTGATGTTTATCGTCGTTTTAACAAGTTTTTAATCTTTTATTGTTACGGATTTTTCAGCGAATTTTGCCAAATTTTCCAAGAACTTGGTCAGTCTTTGCGAATTTGAAATAATATAAAAAATGCTTTTAATACTTAGTATTCTTAACACGTTTTGATGGAGTTTCAACCAATTTTTGCTGAATGCTGTCAGATTTTTTTCTGAAAGATCACTTATTGATAGTTTTTTCAATGCTTTTCATGTGGTTTTTTTTGTTTTGTTTTTTTTTTAACACAATTTAGCAAATTCTTATGCAAGTTTTGCTTAATCAATTTGATAACTGAGAATAATATTCTCAAGATTTTATGCAATTTTCAGCATGTTTTTGAGATGTTTCATCCAAAATTTTGATAAATTTTGATCAACTTTTCCGAAATTTTGGCGATAATGTAAGAATTTCAAGTGTTTAAAGTTTCATGCATTTCACGAAAATTTAAAAATACCTAATGTACAAATTTTATCGTTTTCTTTTTTTCAATTTTTAACGATTTATCGCTTTTTACGCATTTTTGTATCACTTAGAACATGTTTCAGTTGAATTTTAAGCGATATCATTTAGTGCTATCGTACTTTTTTATGATTTTGTTAATTTTTGCATAATTTTTTGCGATTTAATGCTTTTTTACAATTTTTTTTAGCAGTTTTTGTTCAAGTTGGTCAAATTTTACCAGTTTGTGATAATTGAATGATTTTTTTTTTTTTAAACAATGTTTTGAGCAGTTCTCATCAGAATTTATCAGATTTTACTGAAAATTCGTTTATTTTCATCTACTTACTATTCGAAAATATTATTGTTTTTTTTCAGTACTTACTTTTGGACATTTTTAATACGTTTTAAGAACCTTTTCTGCAATTTTCACAAAATGTTCCTTTTAATCGACTGTTGGTAATTTTAATGACCTTACTTACTGTTTTTTCAAGACATAATATTTTTATGCAACTTAATTGAGCATTTTTTAGATATTTTAACGATCTTCTGTGCAACTTTTTCAACATTTTGTCAAATTTAAATGAAAGTTGATCATTTTTTGGTAGTTTTTAAATATTTTGAGTGTTTCTAAAAATTTTATTACGCTATTTGAATTTATTTAAAAGATGTTCTATGTATATCTTGGACAGTTTTTTTTAGTAATTGTCAATGATTTGAATTGTTTTTTTTTTTTTTTTTTTTAAATTTTGCCAGTTTTTGATTAGTTATGATTATTTTAAGCACCATATCAAAGGATATACCATTTCTGAAACAAAGGAAATATTTTGGAATACAGTAGTTCCATTTTTGGTTGTCATTTTTGAAAAAAATTGAGAAAAATAGCCCAAAACTTCTCATTTTTCTTGGTTTTTTGAAATTATCAATGACCAAATAATTGTCACTTCCGCATGCTTCGAAATATTTGCTCAGTTCCAAAGAAAATTCCTTCGATGTTTCAGCACAATTTCGAAATATTTAGGAAAAAAAAATTTGCCAAATACGAATTTATACCCAAAAATTGATGATTTGCAAATTTTCAAACACTCAGTATTGGGTTTGAACCCTAAAAGTGGTTTTCGATTTTGTTGGCAATGGCTTAGGTTGTGGCAGAATCCCATATTTCATCTTTTGGAACTGGTCTACTTTTCACAAAACTGTTTTGCAAGGGGGAGGAGGGGGTCAAAAAACCACGATTTTTTTCAAACATTTTTCCTCATCTTTGAAGACTTATCATTTACCCCCCCCCATCCCCCCACCAGCTCCCGAACCCTTATGGCTCGAAAATTTTTCTTGAGTGACATTCTAACTTGAAAATGCTGAAGATCTTTACAGAATTTGTTCAAAATCCTAAAAAAAAATGTTTCCGACCCACCCCAATGTTTACCTATATTGTAAGGCAGAGTGGTCATTCCATGTCAACTCAACCAAAAAATGTGATTTTGAAAGTCATGTTTTTCGATTTCACTCAAATTTTGTTTACAATAATGCACCCACTCAATAAATAAGAACCCCGCGACCAAGTTGGTCCCAGCCTCGTCAGGGGCAGGTTGGGGGGCTTCCATTATTTTCACATTGTCTCGAGGTACTCAACTTCAGCAGCGCATTCCTCCAAAGCTATAATACTTTGATCAAAACTAATTTCACAGCTCAAAAAGGCACTGAATTCTAAACCTTTTAAGCATTTTGAAATTTTCAAAAGTTGAAAGTTGAACTTGTTCAAATTTCAAAATGGCGCTGTGAGTGGAAGCTACCATTTAAAATTTCGAAAAAATTTCCATAGATGTATCTTTTGATATTTTTTCGAAATATTTCATTTTCGAGATGGGATCTTTTGATGGAGAAAGAGCACCCCCTCCCCCAAATTTGGGCAAAACTTTCAAAAAAAAATCTGGGGCATGTGACATATCGAATTGTACGTTTTTGGTGACGTTGAACACGAATATGACGTCAGATTTTCGATTGGACCTCATCCACGGCCCCCAGCACCTCCACAAATGGGGTAAAAGTTCAAAAAAGTGTTTTGTTCGTGCGACACACGGAATATTATGTTTTTGGTGACGCTGAACACGAATATGAAGTCAGATTTTTGATTGGACTCATCCACTGCCCTTAGCATCCCCTCAAGGAGGAGGGGGGGTTACCTAAAAAAATGGTTTCATTCGTGTGACACATGAAATAGTATGTTTTCGATATCGCTGAACACGAATATAGCCTTAGTTTTTCAAATTAACCTCACCCATGGCTCCAGAACCTCCCCCAATGGGTAAAGGGGGCAGTGGATGAGTCTAATAAAAAATCTGACGTCATATTCGTGTGAGTTGAGGTGGAATGATCGACCCTAGGGGGATATAAAAACTGGTTGCTGTCTTTGCTGTCTGCTACATACACGTACGTTGATGCAAACGCAAAACCTTGGCTTTTTATACGTACAATTGTAAGTCGATAATGAAGGTTTCTTCGTAACAGAACGGATGCAATCTCTCTTCTCTACTGTATCTATACAAATGCAAATTACTGCAAGGCGCTATTGACAGTTGGTCAGTAGGTTTTCTAGTATCTATGATACGTACAAAAAGCAGTAAAAAAAATTACTCGATACGTTCTATCAATGCGAGGTGATCAGTGCTGAAGCACCATGGTACCTATTCTAATTGCACATATGGACTGAGATCATCACATGTGCTCGTAGAATGCTGCTTACTGTATTTGTAATTTCGATTCTTAGACGAATTCAGAGTAGAGCATCGTTGACCAGTGTGTGTGTGCTTCTACGATGGCATATTAATTGAAAAACGACACACTGGTCAACCCAACAACAAAACGACCATATTGCATCCATTTACGAGTCGTATACTTGCATATGCGAGTAATCTAACGTTACATATACGTGTACGTAGCTACACGTACAATTACGCGAGCATACAAGCTTATAGACTGCATTTTACTCGCACACATGCACATCATGATGTCCACGTAGGTAGAGACTCGAGTCAGTTCAGTACATACAGGTATACGAGAAGATATATAGACTCGTACATCATTCAGTAAACATGTCAGCGTTAAAGGATTAACTGTATATCATGCTTGTTTGACATATTGCTCGTATTCCGATAGAATTCGCACCGTAAAACAGACTATACTGTACAGACTACAGAGTACGCGCTATACGTCGCTGTTCGCGTTCGCTCGATGAACCAGTTATATGTTACGCTACTAATACACTCTCGCGCTCTATATGCCATGTAATTGCCAACAGTTATACGCTCTGTGTTCTTTTTTTTAATCATTTTTTTCCATTTTACTCGACTCCCTGCTGCCGTCTTGCTGATCAGTACGACCGACCAATGGTCAGATTTTTAATTTTATGAATTAACTCACATCGAAACGACCAGCACATCTTATAGGATGGTGAAGTGCGGCGCCACCGCACTCGCACTGTGAGCACGTTCTAACGGTACACTTATGTCGATATCGAAGCCGGCAGTTTATAATTCTCAGGTTGGCAGTTTTTTTTTTTTTACAAACACCTCGGTTGTTGCTATCTCTGGCGTAATTAAAATTGACTCGATATGCTTAATTATTCGAGTTTAATGGTTATTTCCTCGTTTCATTAATTGACTTTTTTTTTTTGGTGAGCTGCTGGTTGACGACGGTATTGATGGTGTTTTTGATTCGGGTGTCGTCTGAATTGTCTGTGAATGGCGATTATTTTGGGTGGAGGGGTGTTTGAGTATTTGGTTTAGATTGGAGGACTCAGGAGGTGATGATTGGGGGGGGGGTGATTCGAATCGTGATTTTGATAGAGAATGATGTGATTTGATTCGTGATTCGGTCATTTTTTTAAACAAGCGAATCCGATTTGTAATTCATAATTTACCTACCTATAACAACTGAAAAAAAGCTGAAAACTTGCTTGAGGCTTCAAAACAGCTCAAAACCATCACCAATCGACTCGTCAAGAGGATGAAAATAAGGTGTAAACTAAATTTCATCCTTTTATTTTAATTTAATGAAATTTCGATTTTTTCATCGGAAATGGGACATGCTTTGAATTTTTGAAAATTTGCCAAAAATTGAGAAATCAATTCCAGTGGTTGAAATTATCGACAGTGGTGTATTTTAGGGTCCTCTTTCGATCCTCTCTTTAACAAAAAACATTTTTGTATTCGTTGGGAAACCTTTGAGGACCATTCCATGCCAAATCTGCCAACATTTGCACAAAGGGTCGTCAATTTTTTTCACATTTTGCATGTCAATAGAGGTTATCAAACGATTAAAAATGGCGCAAACTGGAGCTCCCCACAGTTTTTTTTTGGGAAGGAGAGGCATTTGAAAATTTTTAATTTTTGGCTACGTCTGTCATCATCATCATCATCAACGTCATAGTTGCAAGCGACTAGTGTGCCCCCAACAACGACCGCCACTCCTCTCTGTCTTGAGCTAGCATGGCCACATTCGCAACTGAACCAGCTATTTTCCAGACTGTATTGGTCCACCTTGTTGGAGATCTTCCTCTCCCTCGTGTTCCGGGGACCTTGCCAAAGAGAATTCCTTTTTCAATGTTTTCCGGTCCTCTTCTGGCTATGTGTCCAAAATAACTCATTATCCTGGTCTCACATATATTATTTAGCCTAGTTGGTTCTTGCAGTTGTTTCACAATTGATGCATTCGTTCAGTGCGCAGTGTATGGTATCCTCAACATCCTGCGCCACACCCACATTTCAAAAGCATCAATTCTTGTTTGATCATCTTGCTTCAATGTCCAGGTCTCCGCTCCATACAAGAAAACTGGGAAAACTAGCGTCCTGATTAGTCTCTTCCTTGTTTTTATGGAGATTTTCCAGTTGGTGGTGACTTTTCTCCATTGAGACATCGCTGCTTTCCCAAGAGCTATTCATCTTCTGATTTCATTGGCTGATCCTCCATCAGCATTCACCAGTGAACCCAAGTAAATAAATGAGTTCACTTTTTCGAATTCATTCAAGGCTTCAGATTCTGGTAGGTGTCCAGCTCTATCAACTACCATGACCTTGGTTTTCCCCGCATTTATGAGGAGTCCCGTGTCTTCACTGACCATCCTGACTCACTTGATCAGTTCTGCCGTTCTGCCAGTTCCTCTTCACTAGCGGCTATTAAGGTGGTATCATCAGCGTAGCGGAGATTGGAGATTCTTCTTCCTCCTATCTTGATGCCACCTTCCTAGTTCTCTAAGGCTTTCTGCATGATGTACTTGCCATAGATGTTGAACAACACAGGCAAGAGTATGCAGCCCTGTCTTACTCCTTGTTCTGACTGAAACAGGATTTACTCTTCTCCATCTACTCTCACCATCATCTCATTCTTGTCATACAGCAATTTGATCAGCTCAGTTAGGTGCTCTGGAACTCCCATCTCGCGTAGTATCTCATATAGCTTTATCCAGTTGACACAGTCAAAGGCCTTTCCATAATCAATGAAGCATAGTACCGCAGGGATGTTGAATTCGCGAAACTTTTTGATTATTTGTCTGATATTCAAGATCTGCTCTCTTGTTCCTCTTCCAGGCATAAATCCTGCTTGTTCAGGTGGAATCTGCCTATGTAAGTATGCCTTGACTCTGTTGTTGATTATTCGGAGCATCACTTTACTGGCATGTGGAATTAGGGCTATTGTGCGATAGTTGGCACAATTTTTTGTATCACCTTTCTTGTGTAGCGGGATTAACACTGATTTGTACCAATCTTCTGGCCATTCTCTTTTGTGCCATTTGTTGTTGCATATCTTCCAGATCACCTTTTCTGCTTTCTTACCCATGGACTGTAGTACCTCAGCCTCAATACCATCACATCCAGGCACTTTATGTTTTCTCAACGCCTTGATGGCATCTCTCACTTTGTCAAGTAAGATTTCTGGCTCTTCTACAACATCTACTTCAATTCCTGGTACTTCATTGTTGTTTGGGTTCTGTGGTTCACTCCGATTTAGCTTGCTACAATACAATCTCCAGTTCTCTAGAATCTTTTTAGAGTCCCATGCAACTGTACCATCCTCAGCTGAGATTTCACGTGATTGTGGTTTAAAATCTCTGGTGATCTGTTTCATCTTCTTAAATAGTACGCTTGATTCGTTGTGGTCAGCATGTTCTTGAGTCTGTGGCAGTGGTTTTAATCAACTTTGAGGCTCAAACTTTTTTTTCATTTTATTCGACATTTCATGGGATATTTGCTCATGGTGCCTAAATCAGTGTTGCCACTTTGGATGATGTTAAAAAAATCAGTTTAAAAGCTTGCAATTAAAATGAAAGTATGAAAGCACGGATTGTAAATTCTGAAAAAAATCTCAAGAATATCCCTTTTTATGTAGAATAACGCACCAAAAAATAACGATGATGTTTTTTGATATTTTTGAGAAGATAATTTTTAAAGATTGTGAGCAATGTGAGCATAGTAAGTAGATAAATAATAGAACAAAATTGCTATAAAAAATACAAAAAAATTTTGTTTCTGTGATGTTAAAAAACTTAATCATTTTCTTTGTAGAAGAGAGACGAATAAAAAATTTTTCTTGCCTTTTTTTTCAATTTGAACAATATCGAACTTTTTTTTTGAAATTCTGAACATTTTTTCTAAAACTGGAACAATTTGCTTGAATTTTTATTTTTTTTCAAATTTCAAATTTCAAGTTTTACAATTTTTCTTGAAATTTGAACAATTTTTTTTTTAATCAAGCAGTAATGGATGAGTTTTCCATATTTCGATTCCTTTTTCAAAGTTTTTAACCGTTTTTCTGAATTCATGAAATTTTTTCTACAAATTGAACAGTTATTTACAATTTTGAACATTTTTTCCAAACTTTGAACAGTTCTGCTAATCAATTTTTTATTATTGTCAACATCTTCTCTGAATTCGTACAGTTTTTTTTAAACATAATATGAACACTTTTTTGAACAGATTTTCTAAGTGTTGAACACTTATCCAATATCCACCCACACATCAAACACTTCTTGCAAAATTTGAACGATTGATCTAACTTTTGGATATTTTTTCTAAACCTTACACAATCTTTTAAAAATATTTTCTCTAAAATATCATCACAGTAGGCATACAGTATACATTAATATATATATAAATCATGAAAACTACAACTCAAATCCTAAAAATAAAGAAAGCAGGAAAACATAAGCAAGGAAATTTCTGACTTTTCTTAAAATAGATGCTGGAATATTCGTGAAAAAATAAACACGACAAATTCATGCATGGAAAAGCGTAGGTGTAGGCATCCGGAAAATACGACCACTAGTTGGAAGGTATAACAAAAACATCTATTCGTAGCCTTTTCATTTTCACGTTATCGCCAAAACATTAAAACCCACCTAGCAAATTATTCATAATATATACATATAAGTCGTAATATTGAACGAAAACGTCACGAAATTATTGATAATGGGCAATAAAAATCCCCGAATTGTACCAACGCAAAGATCGTCAACAAAGTCTTTTTTTTGATGCTTATTCTTCGCGTAGGACAACACAAAACCCAGCAAAATTATTTCCCACTTGATAGTATGACAAGAGAATTTACATTGCGACGTTCATGTAAGTATTTTCCTACTCCTTGCAAAAGCACGAAAACCCACGTTCAAAAATTGCCCGCAGTCTTCCGCCTATTCTTTTTAGTTTTCTTAGTGATGTAAATTTTTCATTACATTATGGACTTCCTCAGTCCACCATTTTTGATAAGTTTAAGTAGGCACGTCATCAAATTCGTACGTGGATTTTTAGTGAACCTTATCCGAGTGCAAAGCAAACCATCCAAGTCGTCGGGTACGGGGTTATTGAAATAAGCTAATATTAGCCATATTAACTCAGCTGTTCCAGTTCGTTAAATAAATAGGTGTATAAGGCCGTGGCCGTTTAAAAGCGCTGAAAAGCTGTAGCCTTGAAAGCGCGGAACTAAATATAAACATTACCCTATAGTTTCAAAACACGACGAGAGTATAAGTATTTTCTCTTCACTCGTCCTCGTTACTCTGGCGCTGGAAAATTATCCTATGAAAATGGTCTGGCAGAATTTGTACGTAAAAAAAAACACAATTCTACTCGACTCTGACTCAATACTGAGCGAAATAATGACAAAAGAGTGTACACCTGTACATTAATTGACTTTGGAATTTTTTTATTATCATTTTTTTTTTTTTTTTTTTTTCAAAGAAGTCCGAAAAAGTATGAATAATTAATATAAACGCGAGTTAGGCATCATTTCGCCGAGCAAAGCAAATGTTCAAGTGGAGGTACCTCTTTCTGTAAGCCTACAGTTCGTTTGTGAGTTCATGTATAAAACAGTGTACGATATCTGTGTGTTAGTCAGTGTGCGACTGCGAATATAACACATTAATATATTATATACGCACATAGTAAGTTGTACAATACACGTTATAATGAAAAATAAACATTACCAAGTACCTATTCTACGTTTGAAATATCTAATGTTTTTAAACGCTGTTTTGGAACGAAATGCGAAATTGGCGAATTTTCGATTCGCTCGCGTCGTGTTTTTTTCATTTCATCTCGCTGGCTGGTATTCGTGCCTGAATCGGTGTTTTTCAATTTCTGAGAAAAATTCCAATACTTTTTTTGCGATTCAATTTTTTCGACTGTGGAATCGTCGAGTAAGGGTAACTAAATTGGCAGAAATTAGGCAAAAAAATTGCTAATTTGCATAAACAGTCAGTAGATAATGTTTGTTTGCTCTGTAGGTTCAAATGCTTGAAATTTATGCTAATTAATCGAGTTTCTCTGGCTTTCACGAAATATACCTATACTTCGCTAAAGTAAACTCGCCCTTTTTCATTCAGAACACTGATCTCATTAATTGGGATAAAGTTGGCGTTTTTATGTTTTCTGCAATTCTTTGACTTTTCAGATTTAATTGAATTGGTCATGAGGAAGGAAGAAAGTAAAATGGATCAATGTGGGAAAATTTCAAGTCCTGATTCCTAATCTTGAAAACATTCAGGAGCAATGAAATCTCCTTCTCCGACCCATTCCAAATCTCTCATGAGCCAAATCACAGGGTAAATTTTGTCAATGATGGATTTGAAAAAAAAAAATGTCTCGGATCTTAACTAAATTCACGGAGCTAGTTTACTTTGAGTTGGAAGTGTCCCATAAAAAATGTAAGCTCCCTAGGTGCAAGAGGAGTGGAGCCAGGGGCCCTCAAAGTGACGTCATTTTCGAAGATAAAAACCCCAATTTTTTGCAATTTCACCCCATAAAACGTTGAGTAGGAACTCTAGACAAGAGTTTGAGTTTCTGCATATTTTTGATCCATCGAGATCAAAATTCAACTTAGAGTACTATCAGGGTGGTTTTTGAGAATTGAATGATTACAGATCGAGTAATAAACCTGTAAATTTTATCAATCTTTCATAAGTTGATTTTTTCCCATTCTCCAAAACACTGCAGAAGTGTTAAATTTGATATGAGGATCTCCTGCTATGACAAATTTCAGACTCCAAGGTGAGAGGGTGGTGAAGTCAGGGGTCTTCAAAGTATGAACGTTTTGGAAATATTCCCAGAAAGATGGTTTAAAAAGTGTTCGAATTATGGAAAAATTGTTCAATACTGCACAAATTTTGCAAATAATGTTCAAGCTTCAAAATATTCAACTTTAGAGTTACACCTACTGCTTAGTAACATTGTTCAAAGTTTAGAAAAAAAATGTTCGAAATTGAAAACAACAGTTCAATTTATAGAAAAAATTTCAAAAATTCGAAAAAACAGTTTAAAACATTGAAAAATTATTCGAAATACGAGTATAAAAACTCTTCCAATATCATCTATTGCTCAAATTGACAAAAAAATTGTTCAAGTTTTTAAAAAACAAAAAGGCATCTAAATCGTAATATTCGAAAAAAAATTAAAAATTTAGGCAAATTGTCCATGTTTTAGAAAAAATGTTTCGAATTTCAAAAAATTGCTCAATATTGTTCAAATTTAAAAAAAAAGAATTTGGAAAAATTGTTAAATAAAGGAAAAAAATTGTTTAATATTCAGACTCAGAGAAACCTACTCAAATTCAAAAAACATGATTAAGTAGGTAAAATGTTGAAATTATGCAAATTCTAGAAAAATTTCCAAAACTTAGAAAGGTTTGAAAGTTGGAAAAGGGTTTAAATTCAAGAAAAATTATTCAACATTGGAAAAAAGCATAAAAACTGTTCCAGGTTTTAAAAAAATACCCAAAAATTAGATCAAATCGTTCAAATTTTGTGAAAAGTGTTTGATGTGTGGATGGCGATAAGTGCCTGTTTAAAATTCGGAAAAAATGTTCAAAATTTGGAAAAAATTGCTCAAAAGTAAGAATTTTGAAAAAATATTCGACAAAAGAAGTGTTCCTTTATTTTAAAAAACTACACAAATTCAGGGAAAATCTTGACAATACTAAAAAATTGATTTTTTGCTCCTTAAAAGATTCAAAATAAAGTATTCGAAATTTAGAAAAATAGCTCAATAAGTATCGAAAAAAGTGTTGAAAATTTGGGGAACTGTTCAAGTTTTTGAAAAAATATCGAATAGATCAGATAAATTATTCAAAAATTTTGAAGAAGAGCTGTTCAAAATGTGGCGAAGAAGTGTTCAGAATTCAAAAAAAATCTTCAAAAAAGTGTTCAAAATATAGGATAGCTCAAATTTTGAAACAAAAGTATGTTCGAATTTTAGAAGAAATGTTCAAATTTTAGAAATCCGGTTTAAACATTATTGAAAAAAGTACCTATCCAAAATTATTCAAAGTTTAGAAAACTTGTTCATTTTTGAAGTGAAGATGTTAAAACTTAAATATTTTAAAAACTTACTCAAATATAAGAAGAATTGTCCAAAATTAGAAAAAAATGTTCAATACATGAAAAATAGTGTTTAGAATTCCATGAAAACTGTTCAAAATGAGTTCTAAAATTTCAAAAATTCTTTCTGTTTTAGAAAAAAAGTACAGAATTTTAGGGGAAGTAATGAAATTTCAATGAAAAAAGTGTTCAGAATATGAAAATATGTGTTCAGAAATCGGATAAAACGTTGTTCAAAAGAGGTGTTTAGGACACAGAAAAAAATGAGTAAAATTCGGAGAATAGATAATTGTTTAAAGTATGGAAATAAGATTTCTGAACTCAGAAAAGCTGTTCAAAAAAAGGTTCAGAATAGAGAAAAAATGGTTAAAATTGGTAGGGAAGTGATCAAAATATGAGGGAAAGCATTCAGAATTCAGATAAACTGATCGAGAAAAAGTTTCAAAAGTTTTCAAATTTTGAGTAACAATTTTTAAAATTCAAGTTGCACAAACTTGAAAGATGTTCAAAAAAATTATTCAATCTTTATCAAAAATGTTCAAATTATTCAGAAAAAAATGTTTGAACTTTTCAGAAAAAAATGTTCAAACTTTCTAGAAAAGATATTCAATTTATTCAGAAAAATGTTCAAATCTTTCAGAAAAATGTTCAAATTATTCAGAAAAGATGTTCAAATTATTCAGGAAAAATGTTCAAATCATTCAGGGAAAAAGTGTTCAAATATTCAGAAAAGATGTTCAAATTTCTCTGGAAAAACTGTTCAAATTATTCAGAAAAAATGTTCAAATTATTTAGAAAATGTGTTCAAATTATTCAGAAATAATGTTCAAATTATTCATAAAATATGCTCAAATTATTCAGAAAAATGTTCAAATCTTTCAGAAAAATGTTCAAATCTTTCAGAAAAATGTTCAAATTATTCAGAAAAGATGTTCAAATTATTCACAAAAGATGTTCAAATTATTCAGAAAAATGTTCAAATTATTCAAAAAATGTGTTCAAATCATTCATAAAATAATGCTCAAATTATTCAGAAAAATGCTCAAATTATTCAGAAAATTGTTCAAATTATTCAGAAAAAAATGTTCAAATTATTCAGAAAAGATGTTTAAATTATTCAAGAAAATTGTTCAAACTATTAAGAAAATTGTTCAAATTATTAAGAAAAGACGTTCAAATTATTCAGGAAAATGTTCAAATTATTCAGAAAATATGTTCAAAATATTCTGAAAAATGTTCAAATTATTCAGAATAGATGATGAAATTAAGTAAGAAATAATATCAAATTTTTAAAAAATAATGTTCAATATTTAAATTTTAGAGTTGGTGGGGGTGGGAAAATCTCCAAAATTCGGAAAAGTGGTTTGACGGTTCTTCGAACACAGATTGTGACAAAAACACATTTTTTTGAACGTTCAGACACAAGTACATAAATATATTCCTTCTCAATCAACAAGTGAAAATAACCTCAACAGTGAGGAATACTTCGGGGAACATTTGCAAAGCAATTGTCGTCTAAAATTTGCTTGCTTCACTGTATCATTATTTTTAACTTTTGAATCGACGCCTTTCTGATTCCTCCAGTGAATTTTCATAAACTTCGCATAAATATAGAAAATCCATTCGAATAATTCATCAGTATACCCAAAATAAAACTGTAACTGAGTCCAATCGTAGGCTAATTTGCAACTCATCATTCGAATTGGTAGTGGAATGATTCTCGATTCAATCAATTTCCAAATTTCCCACCTCTCAACTCATCATTAAGTAACATTCTGAGAAAATAAAAACCCCATCTAATCAATTCGTAATTATTTCTGTTACAGATCAATCGATCGTGGCACGATGACCCATCATCAACCATCTTGTCCATCCTCATCCTAAACCCTCTCATACCTCTGGCTTCGTCCGGACCTTGCGAACGCGTTGATCGTTTTCAAAAACCATGGAAAGTTACCAAAAAGCAAAAGTGCCACCTCCGGTGCCGCCTAAATATCGTCACTTGATCACACCATTGACGGAGACGACGTATCAAAAAGAGAACTCGATCGAGAATTACCACGATCCAGGTCCGGTAACCGGTGGCGCTTTGATACAAACAAACGGTACGCGCGTCAAGATACATATCAATCCAGAAAATCCAGTTTGTGAAAACGATTACCGGACAACGACGACCGCGGCCGTAGCCGTACTTAGGTCAACTAGTCAGTCCAACGGAAACGCTGTTAAGATAAACATTAACGGTAACGAGAATACCATCGTCGGTAGCCTGGTCGACGAGATGCTGTTGAAATCCGCCTCCTGTAACAGTTGCGCGACTGAGATGGTCAGCGATCGAGACCATCTTCAAAAACAAACCACCATTTCGGCCAGTGGCAAATACCTAAACGGTAGCAGCAATGGGTACTTCTGCAATAGTATCTCCAGCGGCCAGTCATCTCCTAGCGATAATTTGGACAGCGGTACGTGCAGCGATGTAGATGCCGGAACGCCACCTCCTTTCGGATCGAAGAAAAATTCCACCTGTAAGACATCGTCCTCAGCCATACATCAGCGATCCGGCAGCGTCAACAGTTCCGGTATCGGTATCGATAGCGACGAAGAAGATAACGTCAGCTGCGACTCGATCAACAGCAGCGAATACAACGGTGACGGTGAACACACATTGCCCATCATTTCAGCCGCCATTTTGAAATGCAATGCTCAAAATATCGTCGCGAAACCAGCCAAAATCATCGAACACTTCGAACCGTCGGCTCCGGAACCGCCTGTGGTTGATTTTCACGCCTATACCGTTGATAAATTGGCCGATATGAAGCTGCAACAGAGTCCGGAACCGTTCGATGATCAGATGGAAAACACCGATAGATTTCTTCACTTTCATTTGAACGAGAATAATTTCGAAGACGAGAAATCAAAAAATCCCACCAACGAGGACGACGACTCGTTCGCCGGATTCAAATCTATACAAGATAAGAATACGCCCGCCGCAACCATACGTAGTGCCAAAGGAACCGTCAGAGGTGTCAAGAATCGCGTCAGAGCCGGAATCGCTACTTTTCTCAATAATCAAACTACCAAGGTAAGAGATAATGACCAGTTTTATTATTCCCTAAGTGCTTATAGGTATTGTTACCGTAGTGAAGCTTTTATCAGCGTTTAAGATTCGATCTGATGATTATCGAGAACGTATTGTGTACTCTCTAAATTTGAAACAGTCAATTTCACTGCTTAGCAGTCACGACATTTTGCCTTTTTAAAGCAGTAGTTTTTTTTTACTGCAAAACAGTGAAAAACTACTGAGTTGGTCAGTAAAAAATCATTTTGACTGACCAATTCAGTAATTTTTCACTGTTTTGCAGTAAAAAAAAACTACTGCTTTAAAAAGGCAAAATGTCGTGACTGCTAAGCAGTGAAATTGACTGTTTCAAATTTAGAGAGTATAGAGATAGAGACAGCTTTTAACCTAATCGTACTCGTATATATAGATCGTAATCGAAATCACATCGTTTTCTTTCATCTTTCTTTCTCCGCAACGATTCCGCATATTTTGTACAGTTGGATCGAATGATTTCTCGAACTAAGCAAACGAAAAAAAAAAAAATCCACCAACATAATACAAAGTACCTCATCTCGTTAACTTCAATTTCTCCCAAATAAATACCTTCTTCCTGAAATGAAAACGATAGGTTGTAATCAGAAGCCAACGAACCGATAAACTTTCAATTAATTTATTGTTTAAAGATCCATCCAAAGATTTTAGAAGAATGAATTTCCAACGTGTTTTTTTCTTTTTGGGGAACAGTGTGCATAGGTCTCATTTTAGATTGTTTGAAAAATGAGCCCAATAAAGGACGATTACACCGATTAAATCTTCTAAATTATTAAATGTTCAATTTTGGCTTCAAAATGTTAGCACGTAAAGAATCATTTTTTTAAAAATCTTCATTGGTATTATGACAGACTTTTGAAAGCAAGAAGACAACCTTCAATACCTACTTGCTTAAAGTATCTGCACTGGTAAATTTTGGATTAAAAACTTGAAATAATTGGGTGCATTACTGGTCATTTCTGGTAAATTAACATTAATTTTTGGTAAATTACTGGTTGATTTTGGTAAATTTTGAGTCGTTTAAAGTGAATTACTGGTCATTTTAAATAAAGTTCCATTAATTACTACTTAATTATTGGTTGAAAAACTGGTAATTTCTGGTGAATTTCTGGTAAATTACTGGTCGTTTTTGGTAAAGTTTCGATGATTTATGGTGGCATTACTGGTCATTTTTGGTAAATTTCTGGTAATTTTTGGTAAATTATTAGTCATGTTTGATACATTTCTAGTAAATTTTTGGTAAATTACCAATAGTAGTAATTTCTGGTAAATTACCAACTATAAACTACTGATATTCCCTAGTAAATCACCTGGTAAAATTACTGGTAAATTCTGGTAAAATTTTTGGTACGTTCTGGTAGAATTACTGGTACTCTAAATAAAATTCCTGGTAGTTTCTAATAAAATTCCTCGTAACTTTTGGTAAAACTCGTGATAATTTTTGCTAAAATTTATGGTAGTTTCTCAAAAGTTTTCTGCTAATTTCTAATAAAATTCCTGGAAATTTCTAATTACTGGTAATTTTTGGTAAAATTACTAGTCCCAATTGACAAAATCGTAAGCGTTTTGCTAGCGGAACCTCGCGTTTACCTCGCTGACTCGCGTTTATCTGGCGAATTTCTCGCGATTTCCAGCTAGCAACATTTCCTTCTTACGCAAATCAAGCAGTTTACTAACGATTGTAAGCTAGCGTTTCAGATGCTCGCAAAAAGCTAGCGATCATCTAGCGCATTTTAGCTACTTTAAAAATGGTTAGATTTGCTCGTTTTATGCTCGCGAAAAGCAAGCGATCATCTCGCGCACTTGAGCTAGTTTGAAAATGCTTAGATTTGCTCGTGTAATTCTGGCGATCTGCGAGTGAATTTTTCCTAGCTTTCCTACTCATGACGCATGACGTCACAATCACATGATTACGGTTATAGTCTTTGTTTTCAAAGGGTATTCCAGAGTAAAATAGATGAAATTCCCCTGCCCTTGGATTTTTGAAATTTTAATGAAACATTGTTGGGTTCAACCCCCTCCCCCCATATGTACCACTCAAAATGCCGTTTTTTTTCATTTTTTTATGCCTATTAGCAATCAAGATTGCGAGGTACAATTTTGGAAACACGTTTTTTGGATGTATTCTTGACCCTCAGACATCATATACTATATTCGAAATTTTTTCTTTGGTGCGCCGTGGTGAAAACTTGGAATAATGTATTGTAGGGGGAGGGGGGGGTGAAATGGGAATTTTGAGAAAAATGATTATCAATGAGTAGGGTATCGTTTTCATATGATTCAATACCGCTGAGCACGAATATGACCTCAGATTTTCTGCTACACTCACCTACCCCTCTCCAGAGCCCCTCAGCCCCCCTCAATTTTCATGATTTCCGAAATAAAGTTATTTTGAGATGTTGGTTTCATTGCTATGGGAAAATTACATAAGTTCATTGTTATTGTACATGAAATTTCTCGTAGAATGAGCTACAGCACATGGCCCCCCCCTCATAACATTCTTTACTTCTTTTTTTTATCAGTATTTCGTTACCATATTTTTTTCTCGTGATTTTTCATGTAGGTAGTCATTGAATTATAAAATACATACTCATACGTACTCAAGTTACAGTTATCATGAATATTATTATGCCACATATGCTCTGTATACCTATACAGTGCAGTACACATACAGATTTGTAACGTTTTCTGTGTAGCAAAAAAATCAAGGGTCCGCCCCCTCGGGGGGAGTCATGTGCTCTAGCTCATTCTACGAGAAATTTTATGTACAATAACAATGCACTTATGTAATTTTCCCATAGCAACGAAACCAATGTCATCAATACAACTTTATTTCAAAAATAGTGAAAATTGAGGGGGGCTGAGGGGCTCTGGAGAGGGGTAGGTGAGTGTAGCAGAAAATCTGAGGTCATATTCGTGCTCAGCGGTATTGAATCATATGAAAACGATACCCTACTCATTGATAATAATTTTTCTCAAAATTCCCATTTCACCCCCCCCCCCCTCCCCCTACAATACATTATTCCAAGTTTTCACCACGGCGCACCAAAGAAAAAATTTCGAATATAGTATATGATGTCTGAGGGTCAAGAATACATCCAAAAAACGTGTTTCCAAAATTGTACCTCGCAATCTTGATTGTTAATAGGCATAAAAAAAATGAAAAAAACGCCATTTTGAGTGGTAAATATGGGGGGGAGAGGGTTGAAAATTTTTGTGGAGATACCTACCAAGGATATACATAACTTCCAGAAAAATTTTCAAAATCGGTTGAAATGGAGCTGAGAAAAGTGTTATTGAAATTTCAAAAAAGGGGGGTTCCCAAAAAGGGGAGGTGGTGTGGATCTAAAATTTTTCACGCGGTAGCTTCTCGATGGTACCCACTTTCCATGCTAGTATCAACCCGAACGCTCTCGGGGGGCCGTTTCACCCCTCCTATGCGCCGATAGTTTTTTTGTGTTTTTTAGACAACCCCTCTCATTTGAATGGTTCCAGCTCCGGCCCCCTTGGGGGTGGAAGGAAAGTTGCTATATAACTAGATCGGAAATTTGACGTAGATTCTTTTATCTAACCACATATTTTTCGTTAAAATGCAATGCGGGGGAGAAAATTGCAAAAAACCGGTTTGGGGGGCTTAGATCCACAATAGGGGAGAACGCTCACCAGGGACGAGCGGGGACTCATCGGATTCGTGTTCAGCACATAAAAATGGACCGGTATACCAATTTTAAGCTTTCTACCTCACGTTTCCCAATGACCCTTTTTTTTGTCCAATTTTCCTGGACTATGATGGATATTTTTCAATTTTTTATTGAGGTTTTAAGTAGGTAGGTCTACCTACCTAACTGAAAATTCAATTTATAGATAAATGATTGATAATGAACATTCTTCTTTAAAAAATTTGCAATGAGAAACACTGATTCACACACTGCAATCCAATAAATGCCACATTACAAACTTGTACAGTGATACACCAATCAATACTTGGAGGGCCTGAATCAAATATCTCCGTGGTGGCCATGTCGTTAAGCGTAGGTAGTTAGGAACATAGGGTTGCTGGTTCGAATCCCCGTTAATTAGGTAGGAAAATTTTCGTAGGAAAATCAGGTCTTAAAAAATTCGTTGTGATGAGGGGAATTCAGACGTGAAGAAATTCTCAAAATTGAGGGTACCTAACCCCACTCTTTTAATTTTTGAAAATAAAATTTTGACTTTAATGGGTGATTATTATTTTATTTAGTGGAATGCTAGCGTATAGCGAGCTGAGAAAGAAGCAACATGTTCTGCTAGCGTTTTTATCGCTCAAAAAAATCCGAAAACTGCACAAAACGCTAGCTTTCTGCTAGCTTTTTCCTAGCTGAGGCTCGCTTTCTTTTAACGAACACGCTAGCTTTTTGCTAGTGATTTTCTAGCGTGAAACACTAGCGAAAAAAAGCTAGCAGAGAGTCCCAAAATCACGCTAGTGTGCTAGCGCAATTGTAGCGTGATTAGCTAGCTATTATCTAGCATTTTTATCCAAATTTTTGTCAATTGGGTCATTTTTGGTAAAATCACTGGTCATTTTTGGTAAAATCACTGGTAATTTTTGATAAAATCATTGGTTATTACCAGTAAAATTACTGGTAATCACCAGTAAAATTCCTCGTAACTTTTGGAAAAATTCCTCGTAACTTTTGGAAAAATTCCTGGTAACTTTTGTTACAATTCGTGGTAATTTTTGCCAAAAGTTATGGTAGTTTCTCATAAGTTTTCTGGTAATTTTTCGTACATTTTTTGGTAATTTTCGGTAAGATTACTGCTAATTTCTGATAAAATTCCTGGTAATTTCTGATACAATTGAAGGGCGGTTTTCCAAAAAGCGATAAGTCAAAAATTATGATTTTGAGATAAATGATGTTTTTAGTGCCCATTCCAAGGCGCGATGCACTTGGAGTATGCCACCTATCCTGCATGTTGTATTGGATCTTCCTCAACACGTACGTGTTGGTTTTGTGGTGTAACTCAAGTTTGCAGCGCTTCTGTGGCAGAAAAAGTAAACTGACTTATCGCCTTTTGGAAAAACGATTTTTCATGTTTTCATTTATATGATAGCACCAGTGTTGCAAATCGATGTAAGTCAACTCTAATTCACAATACAAAAGTATATGACCAAAAAAATTGGTTACAAAAAATGTTACCTGTATTTTAAACAAAAATTAAGTACCTATTACAACACATATAAATTGAAAAAAAAAATTTTTGATTTAAAAAAAAATCTTACCACTATTTCGGCAATAAATTTACGAAAAAAAAAATTTTGATTGAAAAAAATTTTTTTACCTCCATTTTGGCGATAAAATTGACAAAAATTAAGTATTTATCTACAGCACTATCATTTTAAAAAAATGTATCTGCATTTTGGCAATAAAATAAAAATGAAAATATAGTACATATTACAGTACTATCTATTAAAAAAACCATATTCGCAGCTCTATTTTGGCTATAAAAGTAACGAAAACGAAGTAATCATGACTTATTGCGTTTTGGAAAAACGATTGCAATCCACAACTTACAGAAAAGCTGGATTGTGCGTAGATGAATAGGTATTTGGGGTAGGTTAGGCATTAAATAGGTGAGATACGACCTATAGAACACAATGGCGTGAAAAACTCAATTTTCAAAAAAATTGACTTATCCACTTTTGGAAAACCGCCCTTCAATTCATGGTATTTTCTGATGAAATTCTCGGTAATTTTTGGTGAAATTCCTGATAATTTCTGGTCAAATAACTGGTATGTATGTAGTTTTCGATAAATTTTCTGGTAATTTCTAGTAAAATTCCTGGTAACTTTTGGTGAAATTCCTGGTAGTTTCTGATAAAATTTCTGACAATTTCTCAATTCTGATAAATTTTCTGTTAATTTTGTAAAGTTACTGGTAATTTCTGGTAAAATTACTGGTAATTTCTGGTAAAATTACTGGTAATTTCTGGTAAAATTACTGATAATTTCTGGTAAAATTACTGGTAATTTCTGGTAAAATTACTGGTAATTTCTGGTAAAATTACTGGTAATTTCTGGTAAAATTACTGGTAATTTCTGGTAAAATTACTGGTAATTTCCAGTAAAGTTCCTAGCAACTTTTGGTAAAACACATGGTAATTTTTACTAAAATGTATGGTAGTTACTCATAAGTTTTCTGTTAAGTTTTGGTAAAATTACTGCTAATTTCTGATAAAATTCTTGGTAAATTTTGGTAATTTTTTTGGTAAAATTCTTGGTAATTTTTGGTGACATTCTTGATAATTTCTGGTAAAATTACTGGTGGTTTCTGATAAATTTTCTGGTAATTTTTGGTGAAATTCCTGGTTGTTTCTGGTAAATTTTCTGGTAATTGTAGGTAAAATCTCTGGTTATGTTTGGTAAAATTCCTGGTAATTTTTGGTAAAACTTCTGGTAATTTTTGGTAAAATACCTGGTATTTTTCGGTAAAATTTCATGGTAATTTGCTGTAAAATTTCTGGTAATTTTCTGTAAAATTCCTGGTGATTTTCTGTAAAATTCCTGGTATTTTTCTGTAAAATTCCTGGTATTTTTCTGTAAAATTCCTGGTATTTTTCTGTAAAATTCCTGGTAATTTTTGGTTAAATTCCGGGTAATTTTTGGTTAAAGTCCGGGTAATTTCTCGGTAAAATTCCTGGTAATTTTCTGTAAAATTCTTGGTAATTTCTGGTAAAATTACTGGTGGTTTCTGATAAATTTCCTGGTAATTTTTGGCAAACTTCCTGGTTGTTTCTGGTAAGTTTTCTGGTCATTTTAGGTAAAATCTCTGGTTATGTTTGGTAAAATTCCTGGTAATTTTTGGTAAAGTTCCTGGTATTTTTCGGTAAAATTTCATGGTAATTTTCTGTAAAATTCCTGGTAATTTTCTGTAAAATTCCTGGTAATTTTCTGTAAAATTCCTGGTAATTTTCGGTAAAATTTCTGGTAATGTTTGGTAAAATTCCTGGTAATTTTTGGTAAAATTCCTGGTAATTTCTGATAAAATTTCTAGTAATTTTTGGTAAAGTACCTAATTTTTAATCAAATTACTGGTTTTTTTTGTGAAATTCCCTGGAATTTTTTTTGTAAAATTCCTGGTAATTTTTGGTTTAATTACTTACAGGTAATTTTTGGTACCCAACTTACCAGCAATTGCTGAAAAATTATTGGTAATTTCTAGTATGTGGTTGCGAATGATTGGTAATTTCTAGTACACATAAGATTACTGACCATTTGTGGTAAATTAGTGTTACTGGTGACTTCCAGTAAATTAATATGTACCTACATAGTAACTTTGTCTAATTTGTAATTTTCTAGTAATATTCAACTACATAATCACAACTATCACAAGGTAATTTGCTGTTTAGTAATTACTGGCGAATTCCTGATGTTTTTGAAGCAACAATTTCATTGTCCTGATGAGTGCCTGAAATTTTGTCGAACTTTTAAAAACTTGACCAAGCATCAAAAATATCAAATGTGTAGAGAAATTGACTTCTTTTTTTAAAAAAAGGCTTTCAAATGAGGGCGAAAGCTCTTAAAAATCTATATTTCTAGGAGAATGCAAGCGATAATTTTTATGCGAGAGGTTTATTTTTCCACTTTAAAACTTTGAAAGTTGCGTGATATTTTTTTTTAGAAATTTCAATTTTGAAAAATAAAAGAAAATCAAGCTCGAGCGAAGCGAGCGAGATAGACTTCAAAAATTTATGTTTTGCGAAGTAAGGTTCTTTTTTTGACAGGCCCTCCAGAAAGTGCAAGCTCAATTCTAACAGCCTCTCCCCCCCCCCCTTCAATGACCCTAAGAGCTGCATTGAATGTCAAAAAAAAAAAAAAAAAAAAAATGAAAAACAACCCACTTCAATGTTTAGCTTAAAATATATGGGGGAAAAGTCACCTGCGACGGTCAATAGGTGAAATTGTGATGAAGAAGGAAGGGGGCGGAGTTGCGAGGAATTTTTTTTAGCAACTACGAATGTATTAGGTATTTATAGCTTTTCTATTATCATATAGTTTCAAGATGGAATATTCTCGAGGAAAGTGAACGGATTTCCAGAAAAAAAGCATTCGAAAAAAAACACACGAGGTAATTTTTTTCTTCACTGATTGGATTATAAGGATCAATCATGAAAATTACTTTTAGTACAATATAACCGCACCTCCATCACCCATATTATACAAACTTTCGTTTTTTTCTCCATTTTTCAGCGAAACTTTTATCAAAACGACATTAAAAATAACGAACGACTCGAGAGAGAGAAAAAGAAATAATTAATCAGGATAAATTTCGTTTTGTTAAGATTTACGTCAATTTGAGATCACCACTTATACCTATTTACTGTAGTACCTCTTGTTCATCATTTTTCACTGTCTACTATCCACTGTGTTGTTTTTTTTTTCAGTCGAAATTTTATTTCGGTTGGTACTCGTAGTATTAAATTTCCTCGATTATTTTTCGTCCACACGATGAAGATAAAAGATATTGCGATGGCACGAGACGCGAAGCTGACATTTTATAATCTCGGATGTTGCGTTGTTCTTGCAATTTACTCGTACTCGTGTTTGGAAAATTTCCATTTCGAGGCTGCAGGTTCGACTCGGCTCATCTCTTCATTATACGGTGGCAAATTGTATCGATATTGAATTACTCGCGTCTGCGGTCTTCGTTTCACTTTCATTTATGTCATTTGGCGCTTATCATATCAAACAAAAATTACCTACGGTCTGGCATGGATGGCGTAGCGTGGCCTGGGTAATTTTTTGTCCATTATGGCGTCGTAGCAGCGTGCCGATCGTTAGAGAATGCCGCACGGCTATCGTGAATTTCTCCATGCGACTTGTTGCTGCTCTGATTGATAAATGTACTTATAATTCGCACATCTCGATTACCTCGATCGCGTTACTTTCGGTTTCTGGTTCGGCTTCGGCAGAACTGCGACAACCGACATTGAATATACTTTGTAGTATACAGTAGGTAGGGCAAAGAAAAGCGACGCGACATTGTAAAATGTCACACGGTGCACTATTTACATTTCTCTTTTATAATAAAACGCCTTGCCATCGTCGTCGAGTCTATTTTATATATGAATACGAACCATAGTGTCTCGTCTCTATATATTTTGTGCTATCTTTACACAGTGTGTATACCTTATAGCTAGGCTAAACGTTGTGTACGTTACGTGTAGGAGGCGTAGAATGAAAACATGACGTCTCGGCGAGCATACAGCACTTTATCGAGCATAAAATTTGAAACAATATTATCTGTTAAGTTGGCAACTTTCTGTTACCATTCAAGCGTAACAAAATGAACAATCGAGCTGTATGTACTTGTACATTTTATACATGCAGACACACTGGCAAGTGTATGAATGGTGTAAATTCGACGTTTGTTGATGTTGTTGTCGTTGTTCGACGCCTTGTTACATAATGTATGGGTATTGTGTGTACATATGCTGAAATATAATAAGGCGGCACATGCCTGTGTATACCTACTATATGAAGTGATTTTTTCCACGGCTATTTACCTAACTAGGTTTTCAGAAGCTATTTCATTTGTACATGAGGGGTCGTTTTTAATATCATAATAGGTGGAAATCTGAATAATTCGAAGCAATTTTTCATTTTTTATGTGATGCATTGGAAGGATAGGTAACTTGCAGTATTTCAATTCAAAATTGACTGCATCCCCTCGGGCTTCGCCCAACACACTTCTTCCCCTCCAAAAAATATGGCGACAAAACTTTTTTGACCCTCAAAAGGGTCACATAGGGATGGAATGTTGAAACATGCAAAAGGCACTTATGGTACATCTTCCCATTGTACTGTGAAAATTTGGACCCTCTAGGTCAATTTGGAGGGACTGTAGGCTTTCCTAAATGTAGAAAAACATAAAATAGCCCAAAAATCCATTTTTCTGACCCTGGAGAGAGGTCAAATAGGGTTGGAAGGTTGAAACCTGCTAAAGGCACTTCGGGTACATCCTCCCAACGTACTGTGAAAATTTGGATCCTCCGTGTCAATTTGGAGGGGCTGGCTGTAGGCTTTCCTAAATGTTGAAAAACACATTTGACCTGGGAAGGGGGTCAAATAGGGTTGGATGGTTGAAACCTACAAAAGGCACTTCGGGGAAATCCTGCCATTGTACTGTGAAAATTTGGACCCTGTAGGTGAATTTGGAGGGGCTGTAGGCTTTCCTAAACGTCGAAATTTTTGAAAAACACGTAAAATAAGGGGGAAATTCACTTTTTTGACCCTGGAGAGGAATCAAATGGGGTTGGAAGGTTGAAATGTGCAAAAGGCACTTCGAGTACATCCTCCCAATGTATTGTGAAAATTTGGACCCTGTAGGTCAATTTGGAGGAGCTGTGGGCTTTCCTAAACATCGAAATTTTAGAAAAACACGTAAAATAAGGGGGAAATCTACTTTTTTGACCCTGGAGAGGAGTCAAATGGGGTTGGAAGCTTGAAATGTGCAAAAGGCACTTCGAGTACATCCTCCCGGTGTACTGTGAAAATTTAGACCCTGTAGGTCAATTTGGAGGGGCTGTGGGCTTTCCTAAACGTCAAAATTTTTGAAAAACACGTAAAATAAGGGGAAATCCACTTTTTTGACCCTGGTGAGGAGTCAAATGGGGTTGGAAGGTTGAAATATGCAAAAAGCACTTCGGGTACATCCTCCCAACGTATTGTGAAAATTTGTACCCTCTAGGTGAATTTGGAGGGGCTGTAGGCTTTCCTAAATGTCGAAAAACACTTCAAATAGACTAAAAAGCCACTCTTTTGACCCTGAAGGAAGGTCAAATAGGGTTGAAAGGTTGGAACCTGCAATAAGTACTCATGGGGCATTCTCCCATTGTATGCTGAAAATCTGGACCTCCTAGATCAATTTGGGGGTGAGGGGGTCAAAAATATGAGTGAAATGTGGGTTTTCCCACCTTAAATGAGATGGGAATGACTAAGAAAGCTGAAATTTGGATATGTTAATCACAGTAGGGATGCTGACTGATGGTATGATTTTGGACCCTTTTTGTTCATTTGGGGCTATATTATGCCCCTCCAACAAAATGACCTTTCAGTAATTTCCAACTTTGACTCTCCTCACTGCAGGGGTCAACTCCAGCTCTTCAAAGAACCCCATTTCTCAAGTTTGATCTTATTTGATCAGTTAGAACAGGTTCCAGATCATAAAATGTAAAAATCACCATCGCGCTGAAACTTATAAGGTTTGTTTTTTTTCACCCGGATTCTCAAAAATCTGGTTTTTGGACGTTTTTTAAATCTCTTTTTAAAACACTTTTTAGATCCCCACCACAAACTTTCAAAACATCAAAAGTCTTCTCTCTTCAAGTAAAATCCAAAATCCATTTTCAAAAGCTACTATCCCAGCAGATTCTCGTGGATTTTAAATCTGCCAAAATCTAGATTCTCGAAAATCTGCCAAAATCCGTGGTAAAAAAAAACAAACCTATAATTTATATAAAAACTGACACTACACTGGGAATCGTCTAGTTTGAGCTCAAAACGTCGAGAACTATCAAAATTTTTGACCCCGGACCTTTTCATCCAAAGTTGGGCCTACCGCAATTGCCATCATTTTTTACAAAAATTTGGCTAAAAATTGAAAGCATCATCACATTGTAACTAAGGTACATATTGATTGAAAAAAGTGACAGTAGGTAATTATCATACCACTTTTCTCCCATAACTCTCAGCAAATTATGAGTCAATATTCAATCGAAAAAATTAAATGGGAATTGGGACACAATAATTTATGATAAATTGACAACTGGCAAAGCAGCCAATTTCAACAGGTTAAGTAAATATTTGGACGATTGTAAAGTACGAGTATTTCAATCAATGAATAAATTTCTTGAATGGTACTTTCTTTGTTTTTTTTTTAATGTGTAAAATTTTACATGCACAGGAACGAAACTGAGAGGGTAGGGAGAGGGAGGTGGACCGTCCTCTAAAATTGTTAAATTTTGACAAAGTCAGCAAATTTTGATAAAGTTGACTTCAGCAAAATCGACAAATTTCGAGGATTTATTGACTTAATAAAAATACTATTTTGCCCAACTTTTTTGGAACACTCTTGAATTACTAATTTAGAAAATTTCGGTCCCCGTTTTGCCCAGGTCTGTCAGTTTTTAAAAAAATCTATTTAGGGGTGTTTCTCGGAACTCAAATTTTCGAACATTTTTGCCTTCAGATCGTTCGATGTTTGTTTCCATTTTGGTCAAAATTGGGGAATTCCACCTCATTTTTGATTCGAATTATAAGGAATAAGCCGGATTAAATGTACCTTCACAACACTGTTGCCACACCTGAGTGTGTTTAGAGACCAAGAATAAAACAGATCCGACATTCCAAAAGATGATCTGAGAGATATTCGGCGAATAGAGAAGAAAAAAGTACGAGTAAATGATTAATTACACCATAGCAGGTGATAACGAGAAGGAGGACATGGGTGAGGTGTGCGGATGTTACTACGAAGTACGAGAACTACGAGCATTTAGACTTTAGAGTAGGCTGATCCGTAAACTACTACGAAGGTGACTAATTGTTGGAATGGTAACGGGATAGTTCGAGCAAGGTCATGTTGAGGTAGACTTTTCGAATTAATCTTATAAATTTATCACATCGTGTATCCTCCTTTTTTGTTCCAATTCACGATTTTAAAATAAAAGATAAAGAAAGGAGAGATAAGGTGTGTTGTGTTGTGCTGTGTTATTGAGAAGAATTTTTGTAAAATTGTGACGCAGTTCTTTCTTCAAAATAAATTTTTTTCGAGCTGAAAATCCAAGTTCATATTGATCGAAATGATGGAGCCCAAAATCACGAAGTGATCATTGGGCACTCTGGGACCTCAAATTTTGTTCATTTTGGATCAGAATCTTGAAAAGTGGTTCAATTAATATCTATTGATTAAAAAATGATGAATTTTCTTCGATCATCATAATGAAAATTTTCAAAAGTCGTCGCATTTTTATTCATCCCTCCCCCTCGCTTTCTCCTTCCACTTGCAATTAAAATGAATTTCTTGGCCATGGTGAAATTTAATTTGATAGGTGTTTTGTTTCCTCAGTTCTTAAAAATGGTCGCCCACTCCATGGAAGGCAATGAAGAGCAATGTCTTGCGAAAAGACACGTGAGTAGTGTCGATTGTACTGTACTTCCGTGGTTGCCTAAGAATAGTCAAATATTCGAAGCCTAAACCGTCTTCCGATTACTCCTACGGGATGGCATGCTCGACAGAGCTGAAAATCTCGCAGAATGTACGTCGTTTCACGTTTTTATACCTTTTTTTCTCTATATAGCATTGTTCATAATTTCCAATACTTACCTGAGAAACGTTTTAAAAATATCGTTCATAGTCTAGTAAGTGAAATATCTGCTATCGTGTCATACAACATCGAGTGGGTAGGGCTTTTCACAAGATTTTTCGGGTCAGAAAATTTATTTCGTAAGATTAAGCAAAAATTGTGTGGAAAAATGTTACAAACGTGTTAAGTGAATCGAATCGAATAATTCACAACCGATTGCGGCGATCGATCAAATTGATTGATTTCTTGGTGAATCACTCGCAAACGAATTGATTAATAGTGAGTAAATCATTCGCGAAAGGATTGATTTGTGTAAGTGACTCGTTCACGAACGAATCAATTCATTTACTTGATTTTTGGTGAATCATTCACGAACGAATTGTATAATTTTTCGTGAAACAAAGTGACTCGTTCGCGAACAAATTGATTCTCGATTCATTTACCCAATTTTCGTTGAATCATTCGTGAACGAATTGATTCTTATGAGTGACTCATTCGCGAACAAATCGATTCATTTACTTGATTTTTGGTGAATCATTCACGAACGCATTTTATAATTGTTGGAGAATCATTTGCGAACGAATCGATTCATTTGCTTGATTTTTGTTGAATCAATCGCGAGTGTAAGCGACTCGTTCGCGAACGAATCAATTCATTTACTTGATTTTTGGTGAATCATTTGCAAACAAATCGGTTTAGTTACTTGATTTTTGATGAATCATTCGCGAACGAATTGATTTGTGTGAATGACTCGTTCATGAACGAATCGATTCATTTACTTGATTTTTGATGAATCATTCCCGAACAAATTGATTCATTTACTTGATTTTGGTGAATCAATCGCGAACGAATTGATTTGTGTAAGCGACTCGTTCGCGAACAAATTGATTCTCGATTCATTTACCTAATTTTTGTTGAATCATTCGTGAACGAATTGATTCTTATAAGTGACTCGTTCATGAACGAATCGATTCATTTACTTGATTTTTGGTGAATCATTCGCGAACGCATTGTATAATTGTTAGCGAATCATTTGCAAACGAATCGATTCAGTTGCTTGATTTTTTGAATCATTCGCGAACGAATTAATTTGTGTGAATGACTCGTTCATGAACGAATTGATTCATTCACTTGATTTTTGATGAATCATTCGCGAACGAATTGATTTGTATAAGTGACTCGTTCGCGAACAAATCGATTCAATCACTTGATTTTTGGTGAATCATTCGCGAACGAATTGATTCGTGTAAGTGACTCGTTCGTGAACGAATCGATTCTCGATTCATTTACCTAATTTTTGTTGAATCATTCGTGAACCAATTCATTCTTATAAGTGACTCGTTCGCGAACAAATTGATTCATTTACTTGATTTTTGGTGAATCATTCACGAATGAATTGAATAATTTTTCGTGAAACGTTCGCGAACGCATTGTATAATTGTTGGCGAATCATTTGCGAACGAATCGATTCATTTGCTTGATTTTCGTTGAATCAATCGCGAACGAATTGATTTATGTAAGCGACTCGTTCGCGAACGAATCAATTCATTTACTTGATTTTTGGTGAACCATTCGCGAACACATTGTATGTATAATTGTCGACGAATCATTTGCGAACGAATCGATTCAGTTGCTTGATTTTTGGTGAATCATTCGCGAACGAATGGATTTGTGTGAATGACTCGTTAGCGAACGAATCGATTCATTTACTTGATTTTTGATAAATCATTCGCGAACGAATTGTATAATTGTTGGCGATTCATTCGCGAACGAACTGATTCGTATAAGTGACTCGTTCACGCATGAATCGATTCGTACAAGTGACTCGTTTGTGAACGAATCGATTTGTACAAGTGAACCATTCACGAACGAATCGATTTGTACAAGTGAGTCGTTGTCGAACGAATCGATTCATATAAGTGATTCGTTCGCGAACAAATTGATTCATTTACTCAATTTTTGATGAATCATTCGCGAACGAATTGATTCGTATAAGTGACTCGTTCGCTAACGACTTGATTCATTTACTCAATTTTTGAGGAATCATTCGCGAACGAATTGATTCGTATAAGTGACTCGTTCGCGAACAAATTGAGTAATTTTTAGTGAATCATTCGCGAACGAATCGATTTATATAAGTGATTCGTTCGCTAACGACTTGATTCATTTACTCAATTTTTGAGGAATCATTCGCGAACGAATTGAATGGTTCCATCAGAAAAGGGCCTAACTTCAGTTAGGCCCTTTTATAATAAATCGCAAAAATGGATTCTACAGTGGAAATACCACCTAGCACACTTCGTTACTTAGCGCTACCTATAGTCACGCCTTCAAAACTGAACGTCAAAGTCGGACACCTCCACCGATTTCTCACCAAATTGCTCCAAATTGTCTCTGAGAGTCTGGTGGTTTGCGTTATTACTATGTTTTGCACTTAGTTTTCATAACTTATCAGTGGTACGCCATTTTTTACAGACAAAAGTAACTTTTCGTAATTTTTCAGTGGTGCGGAATTTCTTAAGGAAAAAATAAATTTCTACAAAGTAGTTGTTGAGAACGTTTAAATGACCTATTTTAACCCAACTTCGTTATAATGTTATAAAATATTGCCTTTTACATGATAAAATTACGCGATTCAGCACATTTTTTCATCGAAAAAGTAGGTTCACAAGAAAGGGCCTAATTGTCCACTTTGTATTTTCAGTATTTTCTTTGTATTTTATTGCAGAAAAGTAAAAGTAAAGAATGATTTTGAATCTTCAATGTATGCGGAATGAAAAAAAATAATAAGTTGCATGTTATTCTAATATTTTCTATATGATATTCATATTCAAATGTTTAAAATGCGTTTTTCTCGAATCGCCATCTTTTCAGTTAGGCCCTTTTCTGGTGGAACCATTCAATTGATTTGTATAAGTGACTCGTTCACGAACGAATTGAGTAATTTTTGGTGAATCATTCGCGAACGAATCGATTCATATAAGTGATTCGTTCGCGAACGAATTGATTCATTTACTCAATTTTTTATGAATCATTCGCGAACCAATTAATTTGTATAGGTGACTCATTCGCGAATGAATCAGATTCATTTGCTCAATTTTTGGAAAATCATCCACGAACGAATTGATTCATAAATCAAAGAATTGATCGATTCGTTCATTTTTCTTAGAAAAACCGGTAAAAGCTAAATAAATCACTCGAAAAAACCAGTTTTCTCCTCTCAAAGCTACTCTGATTTCCTTCCGAATGGTTTTTAGTTTGACTTTTTGATTTTTTTCTTCATTCTCTACCTCCTACCAAAACTTTGAACATCCGACAATAAAACATATAATCATATACATCGGGGATCTTGTGATTGGTCCCACCCCATCCTGGAATCATGACAAGCTGTATAGAATCTGGCTAAAAAAAAATCACCTGTAAAATAATCAGAAATTTCATTTAAATATCTACCGTTTATATGATAAATTTTCACCTAAAACGTACAAGCAAGCCGGAAAGCAAGCACATTCACAAATACTCGTATTCGTACATACCTAGTACCTCTATACCTATGTAAGTATAACAAATACGCATAGCATTATCATATTGTGCCCATTACGTGCTTGGAATGCTCACTACGCACCTATTAGAAGATAAAACAACCAATAGATAGATAGGTACCCATGTAGTGGTAAATTGAAGTAAACGAGGCGACATTGGCATTACGATAAGAATGATGATTTCAAAATGAAAGTTTTCTCTATAAAATAATAAGTAATTTACCATCAGCAGGCTCGATTAATATTTCATATTTGGCTTTATATATTGTTGTGTCTGTGTGTTAATACTTATATGGGCGCGAATATCGGGCATACGATACGATTAATTATTAATCCGAAAGCGGCGAAATTTTCTTTGAAATGTGGCTGTATAGATATAAGTTTTGGACATGGCGAGAAAAGTTTTCACCGATCATTAATTCATTCAACTCGCGGCCGTTGTCTTCGTACAACTTTGAGTTATATTATTTTTGGCCATAGCAAGTAAAAAGAGAATTATAAACTTATATACCAGGCGAATAAATTAATTTACACGAATATCAAAGAAACTAATATAACTCGAGCTGTATGAAGGGGATGAGGTATATAAAATACACGCAGAAGAGATAATTACAGCGTAATATCTTCGAAGAATAGGCAGAGGGCACCCTCATATTGAATTCAGCTGTCACTTTATAGTACAGAGAAGCAGATATCTTAAGGTATTATTAGTAAAAGGAGATCAACGAGGATATTGTGTAATACACGTAGGGTAATTTTAATACCGATTCGAACGTTTAACCCGTCTCATCCCCATCGTTACACCATTTTACCTGTTGAACTACACAAAACTCAAGCTAACGAGAAGAGACGATTCGTCGTTTTAACTTTCGTCTACACTTTGACTATAAACTGACGCGTCCAACAGCGAAAATTAATCGCTCGCAGGTGAAACGGTAAAGTAAATTGAAAATTTACCGACCAAAACAGCTGACAGCGGTTGATAAATTTAGCACTGAGGCGAAATTTTCACCATCTTGAACCAGGAGAGCACATCGATGGTAACTGGAATTATGCGAAAATCTTGTAATTTTCGCCCGCCAAAACATTAGAAAAAAAAAATTGTTAATCGTTTTCCGCTATAAATGAACTCATATGGTGGAAAATTACTTCGTGCGAGTTCCAGCATTAAAACTATAATATCTTTAATGAGATACATACTCGCATATACGAGTATATAAGAAGGTGTAGAGGTACCTAGTATGGGTATGGGTGTAAAATGCACAAGATGCAGGCAGTAAAGAACACGACGAAGCTGCGCCTCTAGCTATTCGACGATGAAAGTAATAGGAAATTAATTAAATGTATGATTAAACGTTACATAGCCGCGTGCTCATAGTACTCAGAAATAAGATGCAATATGAAATATACTCGACTCGTATCGTATACCTAGGTACGTACACACTTCCAGACTAGTAAACATCTACACCTATAACCTACTTTCGCTCGATCCTCTTCTTATGTATGTATACACATACGAGTAGAGTAGATATACCTATTACCTATCTACCTACTCGGTATGTAAGCTGTCTTTTGGCCTCACTAGCTCGCACACATTTAAACTGGCTTGTGTCTAAGGTCCGTTTCAAACGTATAATTGTCACCTAAATCTTTTTAATACGAAGGTGCGTATGTTAGGTTGTACATATCCGCCTCTGTCTTTCTATCTAATTGCCAAGATCTACTTTTTAATAAAAATATCATCATCGGGTTAATAATCTTGTATGGGAGCGTGTCGACGTCCTTGTCCTTGTACAATATACCTACTTTGCACACATCGATTTGGAATCGTCGTTTTTTTGCACAGGATCAACGATTTTTGATCATTTATCAAGTAGTAAGAGCCTACTTATTTCTTTTTGGTGACTTGTGATAGAGAAACCATCATTTTAGTTGACAAAAACAAGATAAATGGAACTGCCTTTTCCTTCTCCTTACCTCCCCTTCCCACCCCACCTCCCTCCCAAAAAAAAAACATTCAAGAAATTTGACTGAAAAATTCTATAAATAATGGTGGTATTTGAAAGAAAAATTGAATTTACAGTCATCTCACCACCAACTTTCAATCGCTTCTGTTGGGCTAGATGATTAGATCATTACCATTTTCCTTTCTTCGACCACAGTGAGAGCAGAAAAATTGACTTCTCACATCAAAAATAACTTAATGTTGTTTTAAATGAGATTTTACAAAAAAAAAATTCTCTCTAATGCATTCCGGTCAAAACTACCAGGAAGTCCCAACTTCTGCTGAAATATCAAAAAATGTCCTATTTTTTAAATCAAAATTCCGAAACATTTTTGTTTTTCACAAATTGTAAATTTTCTGAACCTTTCGTCCTCACTTTGCACGAGCAAAATCAAAAATATTCCGTTCTTTTTTTGAATTTCATTTTCAAAGGCCAAAAGGCGAAAAACACCACGAAAAATAACCCAAAAAATTTCGAATTTTTGATTTTTGATTTCAGTATCAACTTTGAAATGGAACAATTCAATTTGTTGTCAAGTATAATATGCTTATGAGAAGAAAGGAGGACGAGGGGGGGGGTCTGGTGAGAAAAGTTGGGAAAATCAGGCGAAAAAAGTTGAGTTTGAATTCTTTCTTTGTGGGCCATGATTTGTTAAATTTTTAAAAACTTGGAAAAAATAAATGAAGTAAAATTTTTTACACATCACACTTTTTTTTAAAAAAATTAAAAATTACCTGTTTCTGATACTTTGAGTTACTCGACTGAAGTCTAGAATCTGTACAAAATCAATGAATTGCCGAAATTATAAAAAACCAGCTGAATGTTGAGAACTTGGAAAAAATGTCATAAATTCTTTACATTTTATCAGACTTCTGAAAGCTGAATAGAATTTTAGATCCACATTTGATCTGATCGAACCCGATTGGATTTCATTAGAAATATTCAAATCCAATTGGTTAAACATTTAATTTAATATCTGATCACTTTTGGAACCAATTGAATTCAAAATTATTGTTTCGTTACTATTCAGACTTGAATAAATTTTGATTTTCAGATACAATCTGATCTGATCGAATCCCATATTGGATTTCATTAGAAATATACTGATCGAAATGGATATCTTCACATTTGAAAAAAAATTGTATGTACTTACCTTCTTATTTTGTACTCAATTAATTGGATAACTAGTTTTTTGATTAGGTACGTATATTTCGATGTGATTGAATTTAATTTTAGATAGAGCTAATTCGTTTTCAAATTTTTTAAAGGGTGCAAAATTCTTTCTGGGTTTTTACAACAATTCTCAATACGATTATTTACTCAATTTTTGAAGTATTTTTGTCATTTGCATAATTGAATTTGACCACTTGTTGAGTTATCTTGAACAATTTTTGCAAGATTTCTAAGAATTCTCTTTTTTTCTCCAAAGTCAACTGAATTAATCTAACTTAGAAAGCATGTTAAATTTCAATTCAAAATACTAGGTACATCAGTCCTGCGGATGTGCCCTCCGCACTTCTTACCTTACAATGACGCTCGACACCGAAATCTCAAAATCTAAGAACCCAAACTCTGAAATTTGCAATCTGAAAATCTGAAGTGTCAAAACCCGAAATATCAAAAGCCAAAATCTCAAATAAAAAAATCTGAAATCTCAAAATCCAAAATCTTCTGAAGACTCACCATCTGAAATTTCAAAAACCGAAATCTCTCCGAAATCTTAAAAAATGATATTTCAAAATCTCAAATCTCATAAACTCAAATCACCAAATCTGAAATCTGAAAATCAGGATTCTCAAAATCTGAAAACTCAAAATCTGAAATTTCAAAAACCAAAATCTCAAAATCCAAAATTTGAAATCTCAAAATCCAAAATTTGCAAAAGCTCAAAATCTGAAGTCTGAAAATCAGGATTCTCAAAATCTGAAATTCCAAAAACCAATATCTCAAAATCCAAAATTATAAAATCTGATATTTCAAAATCTCAAATCTCATAATCTCAAATCACAAAATCTAAAATCTCAAAATCTGAAATCTCAAAATCTGAATTCTCAAAATCTGAAAAATATCAAAAGCCAAAACCTCATGAAAATCTGAAATCTCGAAAACTCTCAAAATCCAAAACTTCGAAATCTGATGTTTCAAAATCTCAAATCTCTTAATCTCAAATCACAAAATCTCAAATCTCAAAATCTGAAATCTCAAAATCTGAATTCTCAAAATCTGAAATATCAAAAGCCAAAATCTCAAATCAAACAATTTGAAATCTCAAAATTTAAAATCTCAAAATCTGAAATCTGAAATCTGAAAATATGAAGTCTCAAAACCTGAACTATCAAAAATCAAAATCTCAAAAGTCAAAATCTCAAAATCCAAAAGCTCTAAATCTGAAACCTGAAAACCTGAAATCTGAAAATCTGAAGTCTGAAAATCTGAGAACTGAAAATCTGAAATTTCAAAAACCTAAATCTCATAATCTCAAATCACAAAATCTAAAATTTCAAAATCTGAAATTTCAAAAACCAATATCTCAAAATCCAAAATTATAAAATCTGATATGTATTTCAAAATCTCAAATCTGATAATCTCAAATCACAAAATCTAAAATCTCAAAATCTGAAATCTCAAAATCTGAATTCTCAAAATCTGAAATACTTATCAAAAGCTAAAATCTCATGAAAATCTGAAAACACAAAATCTGAAATCTCGAAAACTCTCAAAATCCAAAACTTTAAAATCTGAAATATCAAAGGCCAAAATCTCAAATCAAACAATTTGAAATCTCAAAATTTAAAATCTCAAAATTTAAAATCTCAAAATTTAAAATCTCAAAATTTAAAATCTCAAAATTTAAAATCTCAAAATCTCAAATCTCAAAATCTCAAATCTGAAATCTGAAAATGCGAAGTCTCAAAACCTGAAATATCAAAAATCAAAATCTCAAAAGTCAAAATCTCGCAATCCAAAAGCTCTAAATCTGAAACCTGAAAATCTGAAATCTGAAAATCTGAAAACGCAAAATCTGAAATTTCAAAAACCGAAATCTCAAAATCCAAAAGCTCAAAATCTGAAATCTGAAAATCTGAGGTCTGAAAATCTGAAAACTGAAAATCTGAAATTTCAAAAACTGAAATCTCAAAATCCAAAATCTTAAAATTTGATATTTCAAAATCTAAAATCTCAAAATCTGAAATCTGAAAATCTGAATTCTAAAAATCTGAAATATCAAAAACCAGAATCTCAAATCAAAAAATTTGAAATCTCAAAATCCAAAAGCTCAAAATCTCAAATCTGAAAATCTGAAGTTTCACAATCTGAAAACTTATAATCTGAAATTTCTAAAACCTAAATCTCAAAATCCAAAATCTCAAAATCTGGTATCTCAAAATCTCAAATCTCATAAAATCTCAAATCACAAAATCTCAAATCTCATAATCTCAAATCACAAAATCTCAAATCTCAAAATCTGAATTCTCAAAAGCCAAAATCTCAAAATCTCAAATCTGAAATATGAAAATCCGAAGCCTCAAAACCTGAAATATCAAAAGTCAAAACTCAAATAAAAAAATCAGAAATCTCAAAATCCAAAAGCTCAAAATCTGAAGTCTTAAAATCTAAAAACTCAGAATCTGAAATTTCAAAAATCGAAATCTCAAAGTCCAAAATCTTAAAATCTGAAATCTCAAAATCTGAAATCTCAAAATCTGAATTCTCAAAATCTGAAATATCAAAAGCCAGAATCTCAAATCAAAAAATTTGAAATCTCAAAATCTGAAATATCAAAAGCCAAAATCTCAAATCAAAAAATTTGAAATCTCAAAATCCAAAAGCTCAAAATCTCAAATCTGAAAATCTGAAGTTTAAAAATCTGAAAACTCAAAATCTGATATCTCAAAATCTCAAATCACATAAATCAGAAATGAGACATCTAAAACCAGCCAACAGATTCTTCTTACAACTACTTAGGTATATTGATACAAAAAATTCGTCAACTCCAACATCCTCGCATCGATTAAATAATTACTCTTCGAGGATAATAAAGGCAACTCGTAGGTCTCGTATTATGCATACTCGAGTTATTAAGATTAAATGCGCGTGTATTAAACGTCCTACACTCGAGAGCAGACGCTCTTCTCGAAGATCTCGTTCTCGTTTTTGATTTAATACTCATTACGTAAGCTTTGAAATATACCTACCTACAATGGCGTGGGTTACCTAGTTAATTGGCCGACGTGTAGGTTTCCATAAATAAAACTCTATGTGGTGCATTTGCATTGGGATTGGGAGGATACTCGTACCTTATATTTAGTTCTAAGGACGAACCATGTCTGATCGCCTCTGCATCCAAAAGGACATATTTAAAACATGTCACCTTCTTATACGAGACATATGAGACATGTTCGTCTCAAGTTGGCGTTTTTCCGCCTTTCGAATGATTAAAATATTGACGCATTTGCCTGATAGGTACAACTTGTACGTGGGCTATTTTTCTTGTTTTTCTGTCGTCGAGCCCTAGAAATTTGCTAGTGAAGTGTAATGATGAGTGTAAAAAGGAAGCTTCTATTTACTTGAATATTAAAATCGTTACATATCTACGCACATAGGCATACATAAACGTTCATTGTTTCAGATTACTCCAAGTGTAAATAAAGACGTGACGCAAATTTGTTCACGAGCGAGAATGAAAACACATGTTTGCGAAAAAGAGCCTTTGCCAACTTCAAAATAAAATGATAATGAGCGTAATATTTTAAAAATTTAGTCAATGTGAAAGAAGGTTGTTTTTCTGAGAAAAATATACATGCGAATTTTGCATCATTATAAACGTGTGAATGCAGCATCTCATTAAAATTCTTTTAAGAGTTTTGATTTTTTTTCTAAAAACAAGACAGTCTGGAAAGGGATTATCTTTGTGAATTTTATGAAACTAGATGCATGATTTGATGAGTTTTGAGTGGGATTTTCGGTCATTTTTCAATTACTGGAGACAAAAATAGATCAGTTTGAGGATTTGAACTATGCCATGTGCCATTGATTAGTGATTCTGAAAATGAGAATATTTCAATTTTGAGAAATATATATCCAGTTCTCATGGGTACTGGGTCCTTTCGAAAAGATCTGCAATTCCGAGAAATTCAGCATCATCGTTGAAATTCACCACCTCTGTTAAACGAAAACTGTAATCGACTCAAAAAAGAACGCATCGCAGACAAACTCTAAAACACTCGAACGTTTCTTTTGACAGGTTCATCAAAAGAACGAAGAAAAAAACAACAAAAGACAAAACTCCCAGAAAAAGAATATCGTCATCGACTGAGAAAAATAAAAATAACAATGAGACGAATATAACAGCTTTTAAATGAAACCCGATGACAAAATTAACCAAGTAAAAAGGGTACTTAAAATAAAAGAATGCTCAAGGTCGCATTGCTCATTCAACAGTTTATCACTGTTTATTGTCGGGGGGCGTCGTTGCGGATCCTTTTCAAGATATTTTCGCTGCGAGACGCGCGATAAAGACGCCACCAAAGGAAATTAAAAGTCGTGAAATTATCGTAAAAATTCACCAACGCAATGTTCTGTATATCTATCTATCTATCTCGTACTCATCATCGCATCGCATCGTATCGTGTCGTGTTTTTATACCACACTTGTATGATAGGCGAGCTTCTCACCCTGCTCTCGTTCCTCTTCCCATATCCCTTTACTTCGCCAAATGTAGCGTTCACTCGTTTCAAAATTTTGACGCGATCTCGAGCACGTAGAATCGTTCTAGTTAATTATTTGATTTTCGAACCGATAGGGTACGAGAGTTGGTCGTTGAGATGTACTAAATATTGCGACGACGAGCTGATCAAGATAACCAATTTATTAAGAGTCGAAGCGCGACGACGAATAAACTCAATTAAAAAATCCGCCTGTCACGTAGTCGAGCCTGGCTCTCTCGTTAACAGAGATATCAAAATATAGACGCGTTTTTACGAAAACCACGTATAGCGATGACGTCGTAAAAATCGCACAATTAAACCGAATCGATGATTGGAAGAGTTACGAAAAAAATTGTCGTATTTTGGCGATTATTTCTCGTTTGCAGAGTCGAGTGTTCTTTGGGTGAAGAAATTTTGATGATTTGGTGGTCTTATGATAGAGGACTCATTAGCCGAAGACCCAATGGTAATGGATGAAGAGAGGGGAAAGGGTTGAATGACCCCAAAAATTTGAAAATCAGGGTATCTCTTCATTTTCGAACATTTTATGTATTACCTTGTCAGTTGACTTATTTAGCTCTAAAACTCAATGAGAAGTCATATTGTGTCCCAAAAATTTTGAAAATTGAGAAAATTTGCCCGATTTGAGAATTAATTAATTTATGAACTGCAAGAATCAAGTGCGGGAGAGAGGTAGTCGCGAATACTTCCGCGTGGGAGTCTCGCGTATTTTATCGATAATTCGTCGCGAATATTGGATCAAAAACAGTAGAGAAGCTGTCATGAAAGTGTTGAACAAATGTGTTGATTGCAGACGAGTTGAGAGTGGTCTGTTTATCATTCCTGATCTTCCTCCTTTTCCTACCAAATGATTCTTAAAAGTTATTCCTTTCACTCATGTTGGTGTGGATTACTTTGGTCCTTTGTATGCCAAATGTTGTGGATGTGTAAAGAAATTCTTTGTCGGTATTTTCACCTGTTTAACAGTCTGAGCTATTCATTTGGAACTTGTCGAAAGTATGAAAGCTACAGATTTTAAAAAATTTAAATTGTTCATGGATCACATTTGGAGAAAAAAGTTAAGAAAGAACAACGAATTTGTTTCCTTCCTGCTTGAAAATAATATCAAATAGAAGTTTATTCCTGAAAATGCTCCCTGGATGGGAGGTGTCTATGAACATTTGATTTTATCAGTGAAGAAATGTATCAAAAAATCAGTCTCTTGCATGATTAATTTTGAAAATTTGAAAACGACTTTAAAAGAAATTGAAAACGTATTAAATTCAAGGCCGCTAACATTGAGGCGCGATATTCTCAAATGCCCTCAGTCCATTTTTTTAAATCAAGTTTTTAAAAATAAAAAGTGTTCCAACACGCATTTTGTCCATTTTTGTTGATTTTTTTTTTAGAGGTATCTGGTGGATGAAATGTATAGCTACACTCCTACATCATAAATCCACCCAAATAAAGTTTTAAACAAGCCTAAATCGCCAATTTACTTACCGGACTAAAAACGAAATATTTTAAAATGGACATTAGGGCATTTTGGAATATCTCTCCTCATATGTGTCTGGTGATCTCGAAGACGTCATTAGGTATTCCATCTCATTTCATTGGTAATTAAAGTCACATTTCAGTTGACAACAAATTGGGTGTTGTTAATACGAGATTTGAATTATCCAACATTTGGAACTCGTGTACAAAAGGTTTTACAATAGTTTTGGTCTATTTGGTATAAAGATTACTTATCCAATTTATGTAAAAAGGAAAAGGACAATTCTATACAAAGAAACGCTTTTTGTCGCATACCAAGTGTCAAAGAACCTGTATTAATAGAAGAGGATGTTTTAAGGGGAAAATGGAGATTAGGTGTAGTTGATCAGCTTCATATTAGCAGTGACGGAAATATTTGTTCAGCAAAAATGTTAAAATCAAAACTGGTATATTAACTAGACCCATTAGAAAATTGTACCCTTTAGAACTTAATTTAAATTAAAGTAAATTTTAAAGTAAAATATTTCATTTCTCGTTGGGATTGTCGCGAATTGCGATTTATAAAAATAAAAATAAGATTTCGATGGTCAAGTTATACTTGGGTAAGTTAAAATTTAAAAGCATTTTTTTTGGTTACCTAGTTATTGTTGGCTATTTCCTGTACAACAATGACCATGATAATTTTGATGTGAATATGTCGACCCATCCACATCTGTCATTTTTGGATGCCACATGTCAACTTGTCGAGCCAATTGCTGATTGGCATTTATGTAAACAATTTGCTCTACATTGGGTCAATATTTACATCAACATGTAGGATCCAAATGTGACGGATGTGGATGGATTGACATTGGCATCAAAATTTACATCGACCTCATTCTACGTGAAGATATGAAATTTTAGTTTCAAAATTGAAAATTTTTTTCCAAAAATGATTTCTCTTAGGTAGCAGGTAGCCATTGCTTGTGCTGAAAGCAGCATCAACGTGGAGGCCACCTCTGAGAAGTACCGACAGAAAGTTTGTACAATCTAGAAGTTCATTATCAAAGTCTTTATATTGAGAAAGGTGCAATATTTTATCTAAGAGTACTAAACTAATACATTTTCATGTTGACTGATGTCAATGTAACAATTGAGTACCTACATCCACAATATCAAAAAAATTTTCCAAATTTGAGAAATCTTTGAAAATTTGGTCGATGTTGGTGTTGATGTATTTGTGGACAATCGACTTTCATATCGACATAACATCGACAACGCCAAACTAGGGAAAAGTGAATATTTTTATCAATGCCATTAAAAATTTGTTTTCCTCTTTAAATAAGATAATATTTTTAAATGTTTACTAAACTTGTAAAAACTAAAACAGAAATTTCAATTCTGAAAAATTGGTCGACATAGTTGTACATGCAAATTTTGAGCATCAAAATTAACATCTACATGTTGAGATGGTAAGTATGTCGAGGTATCTAAATAATGAAAAAATTTCAGAAATTTTCATTAACCTGACTTCTTTATGGACAGAAGATTTCTACTAAATAACCAATTGGTCACTTTTCCATCATTATGTTGAAAAAAAAACGTTTCATTGAAATTCTCAATTTCTGAGAAAGAATTCTTCCAAATGACCTCTCTTTCAAGAGGAAAACACCGAAAACTTTCCTTAGATCTTACAAAAAATTTCGATCCCTCTGTGCAAAACTTTCCAAAATTATTGGAAAAATCATAAAAAGCAAGGAATTTTCCAAAAAATTGTATAAGTATACTTACCTGTGTCTGAATTATCTTTTTCGAAGTAACTCAATTTCTTGAAACGCTTCCCCCCCCCCCCAACAATGTTGGTCTATAAGTCAAGTAAATCATGCCAAAATCAGGGAAAAAATGTGCCAATTCAATTTTTACGGATTTTAAAGTACCCGATTGACACATTTCTGGTGATATCTGACTACTCATTTCTGCAGTCAGAAATTGCCGTTTTGACAGTCAGATTCGCAATCTGACAACAATCAACCAATCAGAAACAAGTATTTTTTTGAAATTCCAAGATGGCGCTGACTCGTCAGAAGACTGAGTGGAGATCTGAGTGTGGATCTGACTAGTCAGATATTGCCGTTTTGGCAGTCAGAAAATACATTGTGACTGATATGTGGTCATATCCCTATTCAGATGCACTGTCTAAAAAATGCCGTTTTGCCAACCGGGTATAATCTTTTGAATGTCTGCAGTGATTTGATAGAAAATTATGTGATTTCAGAGATTTTGTGGACAATTCGAATATTAGTATGCTGAATGTGTCAAACTTGAAAAAAACTCATGTCAAAAGAAGTGCTATCGGATTTTGAACCCCCCCCCCCACCCCCGACCAAATGATGATGTTTCTTTTGTATTGGTCCTCTCAATGATGCTGGTCCTTTGTATGAAGCTCCCAAAGTTGAAAAATATTGAATAAACGATGAAAAATTTGTCATGTGTGACGTGAGCAGAATACTTCTAGGTATATATAGGTACCAGATACCTATTTATATCTGTTTTTTTTTCCTAGAAAAATCCTCCTCCAACCCCCTTCCCACCCCCCTCCCATCACACCAACAATATTGACCACACATAAAGATTCCAAAATTGAATAAAAACCAAAGAAATTTTGTGAAATTGAGGGGCTCACCAGCACCTTTTATTTTTTATCAAGGGGGCTGAAAATTTCATGGCACAATTTTCTCACCTATAAGGTACCAACTTCAAGGAGTGAGGGCGAAAAAACGATTTAAAAAATCTCCCAGCATATATAAATAAGGAAACTACACCCTAATATACAAAATCAGTTTCATCAATACCCAAACAAAACTATATAACACCGTCTGAAAATACCTCACCTATATTTCTCGCCTCACGAGTCATAAACTATACCATATCTACGTTCAATGTACACAATACGTCATTCAGTTTGTATACGTATCTATACGTATTAACCTTAATAACCCAAAACACTTACCTGGAACTGTCTGCTAGATGGAATAATTCGAGCAACGTTTGCTAATGCCCAACGCTGAACACGGACAATGATTATAGGAACAATAGATTGCACAATTGCCAACTATAGCACGCGTCTGCGGATCGATGGTGTGGAATGCGGTATTAGGAAAATAAGGCCCTTTGAACAACACGTTGACACCTTTCACTTCCTCGGCGACAATAGACCGGACATTATTTCGATTTTGGCGTATTATGCCTACCTATCTATATGTACCTGAAACACACACGAGTGAAAAACCGTCCATTATTGAATAATGACACACTATAGTAGATGACGAGATTTTTTTTTGTAGTATCTTATACTCGTAGGCTATCGTTATACTCGCGTAGTTTATTAATTTACGAATACTCTAGATCGAGGAAAAAAATCTTCGTTACTTAAATTTCGTGCGAATCGAGCCTGCATCATTTATGCAGAGGATATAATGTGAATAAACACACTTTTATTATTATCATTTTGATCAAATTGTCCAAACACTTTCCCTATATAGGTAATCCATGAGATGAGCACACTCTTTGGCGGATTAAACGTACAAGTACAAAGAGGAAAAAAATACAATATACGACGATGCACGAGATTATTTATGTCACTGTTTCAAAGGCTTATACCGCATCATCGTTTTCATTCACCCATTAAGTAGTATTTAGGTAATGATAACAACGTTATTATTTAATTACATCGAGTACCTATACCTAAAGGTGTATTTAATAAAAAGCTATAATATCGAATTGATTTTCAATTTATAATCCGCACACGACGATTGACGATTTAAAATCAAAACGACACGTATAAATATATAAGACTATACGAAGCTACCTACGTGCCTCGTCAGCTTAATTATACAGGTAACTACATAAATGTATATAAGAAGATGCATCTTGTAATACTTGAGGCACGTAATCGAGTTCGTATACCTTTTTTATTTTCATTTTTATATCGCACAGATTCGATGATTTATACGCGTAAGTATTTTGTCGCATATCTTGAACGGTAAACATTTGCTTCATCATCGTATCATCTTCTGTAGGTATGTGTCTTATATAGAAGACGTCTTCGCACCAACAAACATATACGCAGGTATAAGTATTTAATGGTCATATCACGCGCCGGTAAATTAAATTTCGGATCATTTTTTATCATATTTTTATGATGGTACTTCCTGCGTGTGAAGTAACTTGGGCGATACAAGAACGTACTTACTCAGCATTATGTGATACGGATGAGTTTCGAAAAAAGAATACCCCAAAGTAGGTATAGGTCGAGGTGTTTGTTTTCGTACCTACTGTGAATAAACCATAAACATTCTACGAGCATTTCGAGCCTCGTAATACTCGTGCCTATGAGGTGAAGAACCTATATGTAGTATAGAGACGTACGAGCAATACGAGTATCGTAATTAAGTCGACCACGTGGTCGTATTTTTTTCTACCAGTTTTCATTTTCATCGTATGGAGCTGTTGATTAATTTTTCAATTTTTGTTTGTTTTGAAATTTCTTTTTTTGCTCACTTTTTTCATATCGAATACCTCCCCCCCTCCTCTCCTTGTCCTTCTCTCCCTTTATCTATGATTTCTTTGAACCGATTTGAATTTCATTTAAATGTTCTGGTCGTTAATTGGCAAATTTTCAGCATCCGCACAAACTTTCAGAAATCGATTCGGAAATGATTGCAATGAACCAATGAGTATTTTCATCTCAGGCGTCAAATTGTACACATAATACAAAAATGTTTATGAAAATGGCTACTGCGTTTCTTTTACGAAATTTTCTTAATGTGGTTAAACTTCAAACCAACTTGGAAAAACTTGCTTGTATTTTAAAATAAAATTCCGATCAATTTTTTAAAAACTTGGTGACATTTAGTAAGATTTTCTCGATTTTTGAAAAATTTATTCAAATCGGTTTTGCTAAATTATTCTTGAAAACTCGATCAGGTTTTGACAAATTTGCTCAATTTTTGTCAAATTGCTCAATATTCTCCAATACGCTCAATTTTTGTTAAATTGCTCATTTATTGAAATTTGCCCAACTTCTGTAAAAATTACTCAACTTTTGTCAAATTGACTAAATTTTTGTCAAATTAGCTCAAATTTTGTCAAACTGCTCGATTTTTATCACATTGCTAGATTTTTGGAAAATTCGGTCGATTTCTGTACAATTTTATCAATTGTTTGAAAACTTAATCGAGCAACCCGGGAAAAAATGGGACAGATCTAATTGTATCTGATCTTATCTAATGTGATCAAATTAGATCTAAAAATTGATCAACATAGATCAGATTTGATAAAATTATATCTGAATGTTGATCAATCTTAGATATAAATTTGTCCCATTATATCTGGTCATATATATTAAGATATAATTGGATCTAAAAAGCTTGAATCGTATTTCTTACAAACATATCTATTCAGATCAGATTTGATCAAATTATATCTGAATTGATCTCATTATATCTGATCAGATCTATGAAGATCCAGTTGGATCTAAAATGTTTGAATAGTATTTCTTACAAACATATCTATTCAGATCAGATTTGATCAAATTATATCTGAATTGATCTCATTATATCTGGTCAGATCTATGAAGATCCAGTTGGATCTAAAATGTTTGAATCATATTTTTTGCGGACATATCTATTCAGATCAGATTTGATCAAATTATATCTGAATAGATCTCATTATATCTGGTTAGATCTAATGAAGACCCAGTTGGATCTAAAATGTTTGAAACACATTTCTTGCAAACATGTCTGTTCAGATTAAATTTGATAAAATTATATCTGAATGGATCTCATTATATCTGGTTAGATCTATGAAGATCAAGTTGGATCTAAAATGCTCAAAAAATGTGTCGTTTTGGCTACTCGCAGATAAAGTCTTGAGCAGAATCCTATATAGGGTTCAAGGCTCAAACTTCCAAATTAACTTTTCATGGTTCGCATCTAAGTAAAATTGATCGAATAAAACATTTCTGTTGAGAATTATAATTTTCATTATTATTATTCGATCTACCCATTTTTTGGAGACAAACTACATATTAAAGGGCGAGGATCCTAATTAAACTAAAACACTTATATGTAAATGAATAAAACTGAACATTGACCAATAACATGGTTAGATCTAACTAGATATAGAAAATGTCTCTATCTACATAGATAGATCTAACTGGATATAATTAGATCAAATTATATACAGTTAGATCTATCTAGATAGAGACATTTTCCATATCTAGTTAGATCTAACCATTTTATATATAATTAGATCTAATCCATTTTTTCCCGGGAAAGTTTGCTCAACCCTTGTCAAATTGGCTCAATTTGTGACAAATTGCTTAATTTTTGCCAAACTGCTCAATTGTTATCAAATCGCCTAATTTTTGGAAAATTTGCTCAGTTTTTGTGCAATTTTATCAATTGTTTGAAAACTTGACCATTCAAAGTTTGGTCAACTTCTGTAAAAATTACTCTACTTTTCTCAAATTGCTCAATTTTTGCCAAACCGCTCAAGTGTTGCTAAATTGCTCAAATTTTGTCAAATTGCTCAATTTTTGTCACATTGCTCAATTGTTAGAAAATTGCTTCATTTTAGGAAAATTTGCTCAGTTTTTGTGCATTTTTATCAATTGTTTGAAAACTTAATCATGGAAAGTTTTGCTCAACTTTTGTAAAAATTACTCAACTTTTGTCAAATTGACTAATTTTTGACAAATTGCTCAATTTTTGCCAAATTGCTCAATTTTTGCCAAATTGCTCAATTTTTACAAAATTGCTCAATTGTTATTGAATTGCTTCATTTTTGGAAAATTTGTTCAGTTTTTGTGCTATTCTTACAAAATTGCTTTATAACTTAAGCATGCGAAATTTGGGTAAAAATTGCTCCATTTTTATCAAAATGCTCAGTTTTTGTCAAATTGCTCCATTTTTGTCAAATTGCTTAATTTTTGTCAAACTGCTCAATTTTTGTCAAACTGCTCAATTTTTGTCAAATTGCTCTATTTTTGCCAAATTGCTCAAATTTTGTCAAATTGCTCAATTTTTGTCAATTTGCTCTATTTTTGCCAAATTGCTCTATTTTTGCCAAATTGCTAAATTTTTGGAAAATTGTTCAACTTTTGTCAAATTGCTCAATTGTTATCAAATTGCTTAATTTTTGGAAAATTTGTTTGATTTTTGTGCCATTCTTACAAATTGTTTTATAATAACTTGATCATGAAAAATTTGGGTAAAAATCACTCCATTTCCATCAAAATGCTCAGTTTTTGTCAAATTGCTTAATTTTTGTCAAATTGCTCAATTTTTGTCAAATTGCTCGATTTTTGTCAATTTTTTCCATTTTTGTCAATTTCTTGATTTGTGAAAAATTTTCTCAGTTTTTGTACCATTTTATCAATTGTTTTATTGTGTATCTACATTTTAGCCATTTTTGGTGAAATTCAAATCAATTTTCTAAGAACTTGATCAGTTTTTGTAAAATTTGACCAGGTATTGCGAAATGTGCTCAATTTTTTTAAAATTTGGATCAATTTTTCGTGCATGTAATTTGAACTATGAGTTTGCAATGAGCTGTTAATCCTCCCCCTCGAATTTCTTTCTTCTCCTTCTCCAATTTTTCTTCCTGCTCCTCCTCCTCCTCCTCAGAATTCTCCAACATATTGGCTTCAAAACCTGTCAAAATCTATTTAGCATCGATAATGTCAACAATTTTACAAAAATTTGCCATAAAAACCAGAATTCTTTTAAAAACATGGCCCAAAAAATCTGACACGTAAAAAAAATGACTAACAAAATTAACAAAGTTCAACAAACTTTAACCTCGTTTCATCACACCAAACACTACCAAACCCAAAATGCTGTACAATAAAAATATCAAAACTTTGAGTTCTTGCTTCACGTAGCAGTTACTTCATCTTCAACCAAACCAATTCAACTTAGCCAATGGTCATTAATGGTCATCAATGGTCATCGTCACCATTGGCGAAAAAAAACCTCATCCAGTAGGTGGCACAGACCTACCTACAACGTGGAAAAAAGTCGTCCAACGACACGCTAACATAATATAATCGCATTACCTCAGGAAACCATCTCCAACACCAGTAGTCCAGGTAATTAAAATCAATGGACCATAAAACGCGTACACGCAACAAACTCATCGTAATTGTTAAACATAAACGCCGAACTAACTAAATTACTCTCCTCTGTGGCTTCCGTTTAGGCAAATAGTCGCCTATACAGCTAATAATCGCCAACTTTGTCATGCTACAACATCTACATCTACACTCCACAACCTGTAAAGAATTTCGACTTCAATGGGCTCGTGTTCGATTTCGAATAATCGTACATATTTCTACCGGGTGATTTTTTTTCCTTTTTCAGCCTAACGTGACTTTAATATTTTTCTAATCTAGCGTGATGTAATCCTTTTTGAGAAAGAAGCCTTCCTTTATCACTATATCCTCCATAAAAAATAAAAAACGTATTCTATAATATAAAACAGAAACAGAATTTAATATCAATAAAGAAAAAAAAATACCACCCTTGTGAGCTAAGAAATTTTTTTTTTCCAGAAATAGCGTCTAAACCATTCATCTTACACATCTCACATTCTGCACTCCATGACTACAAAAATGCTTTGATTATGAAGTGTAAAAAAATTGAATTTCGAAATTGTACGACACCTCCCCTCCTCCTCACTCCTTCAATAATACAGGATCTCGATTTAAAATATTATAATATTGCGTCAGTTTTTTGGAATTTTCTCCAGCTCTACGAATTCGTATTCACATTAGCCAGCAATTTTTGGCAAATGTTTTCGAAACACTATAAACATTCTAAATTCATCGTCCACTTTAACCATTCCCATCAACGAACCAGATCTAACACTAACGAGCGTAATTACTCGATAATTGTAATGGTATTCGAGTAAAGTAGGTATATGTAATTTCATTCCAGGTATAAGTGGTCTTTTGATGTTAATAACCCTACGTGTAAATGACTACCGGGGAATACAGGCAGCAATTGGGACCACTACTGCTGTACCGAAATAATGTAAACTCGATGCCCTGCACTCTCTCGATATAAATTAGCGAATAATTCTAAGAAAATGCGATTGTAGTACCAGGTCGCCGGATTCGAATACATTCGGATAGATTTACCTCTCTGTAGGTATATAGTCGAGCTGGCTTTGCAATGTGGAATGTGAGCATATTACGATAACTATGTAGAATTACCCGCGGGTACATTAGCTAATAAATAGATTCGATAGGCATACGACCTACGTGCTATTATATAATTTTAAATTATCAGACATGTACTGCGATATGTGTTATGTGTTAGCACACATATAAACGAATTACCTACCCGCCGAACTACACGTGAAATTACCACCGTCCGTAAGAGATTTTTTTTTTCGCCATGTGATATCGTATAAAGCCAACTTATATTCCGTAGGCAATTCATATTACCTACCTATAGGTACAGAGTTAAAAAAATTTCATTATTAGTTTTGCTCTTTTTTTTGTTTTGTTTTTGTCTTTCAATGGGGGCAAGAGAGAAAGAGATGTGTAGACTCATACATTTGTAGTATAGGTATAGGAACTCTATATTAATGAAAATCATCTTGCCTCTCCCCCTCCCCTCCCCCCTCCCCCCTCGTCCCTCTCTTTGGGTCTGGTTGAAAAACAAATCGAGCTGGCGCGTTTTTAATTTAGGTACACGATTATTATGCTAGTATTTTATCCAGCTCCTTTGGCCTGTTGCGTTCGCTCGATGTGTACACAAAACAAAATTTAATAACATGGATTACTCTCTGAGCTATGTACTTATTTTTTTCCTTCGTCGCTAGGTACGACGATACGTATATTGTAAAATGAACGTGTAATCCGGGGTGCGATGAGTGCCGCCGAATTTACGATCGTTTGAAATTTCATACTCATTGTCAGCAGTGCTGTGGCGCAGTTTTTAGTCTATGGACTCGAATATTGGCAAGGGTGCTCTGAGTTACTGTTTTATAAAAGCATCAGTTGAAGGTTTTTCGCGAGCTCTTTAAAATACTTTATCATATTTGAAAAAATAAATAAATAAATAAAATTGATTGGTAATTTTTATAAATGAAAAGATATTCAATATTGTGCACAAAATACGACAATTTCCATAAAAATTTTTACTCAACTTTTTTTTTGTAGAACTTGCTCAATTTTTGAAAAAGATTATTTTTTTATGATAGCAAAAGTTTTTTTATTGTCAAATTTTTGCTCAATATAATATTGAATCCGATACCTAATTTTATAAAAACTGGATCAATTTTTGTAAAATTTGCGTTACTTCCGTAAAATTTGTTCAGATAAGTACTTTCAAATATATTCAATTTTCGTCAAATTTGCTCAAAGGTAAAAATTTGTTCAATATATAAAATTTGACCAATTCTTTGTAAAATTTGCTCAATTTTTGAACTTTTGCATAATTACCCGAAGTTTTTTAAACTTTGCTCAATTTGTGTAAAATTTGACAAATGTTTGCAAAATTTTCTCAATTTTTGTAAAAATTGTTCGATTTTTTTTAATGAAATTTTTTGAAGTTATATTTCGCTCAATTTTAGAGAGCTTTCGACAAATTTTCGTAAAATATGCTCAATTTTGATGAAATTTACTGATATTTTGTAGAATTATTGCTCAATTTTGGTTGAAATTTGTTCAATCTGTATAAGAAATGTTTTCTTCTTCTCCTCAAGTTGCATTTTTTATTCATGATTCCTGCTTAAGAAAAGTTGATTACAAATTTTAGACATCAATTGAAAAAACTGCATCAATTTTTGTTAAACTTGCTCAATTTTTTAAAAACTGGATCAATTCTTGTAATACTTGCTCAATAAAGTTAGCTCAATTTTTGAGAATTTATTAATTTTGCAAAACCGATTCAATTTTTGAAAAGTTTACTCAATTTGTTGTCAAATTTGCTCAAATTCTGTAAAATAACTCGGTTTTTGTCAAATTTGCTCATTTTCTGTGAAATAAAGCTCAATTTTTGACAATTTGTTCAATTTTTTCTCAAATCGCTAAATTTTTGTCAAATCGCTAAATTTCTCTCAGATACCGCAATTTTTGTCAAATTGCCTAGTGTTTTTTCAGTCGCTCAATTTCATTCCTATTGCTCAATTTCTGTCAAATTGCCCAATTTTTGGAAAATTTACTCAGTTTTTGTATAATTGTATCAATTATTGTTTAAAAACTTCTTGCAAACTTTGCCCCAATTTTGTAAAAACTGCTCAATTTTTGTCAGATCGCTCAGTTTTTGTCAAATTTGCTCAATTTTTACCAAATCGCTCATTTTTTTATCAAATTTCTCAATTTTGGCTAAATCGTTCAATTTTTGCCAAATCGCTCAAATTTTTTGTCGAATAGCTCAATTTTTGTCAAATCTCACTTTTTGCCAAATTGCACTTTTTTTGCCAAATCACTCAATTTTTGAGAAATATTTCCAATTTTTACCAAATCACTCACTTTTTATCAAATTGCTCAATTTGTGTCAAACTTTCTCAATTTGTGTCAAATGTTCTCACTTTTGGCCAAATTGCTCAATTTTTTGCCAAATTGCGCAGTTTTTGTAAAATAGCTTATTTTTTGTCAAATTTACTCAGTTTTTGCCAAATTGCTTCATTGTTGCTAAATTGCTCAAATTTTGTCAAATTGATAAATTTTCATCACATTGCTTGATTTTTGGAAAACTTGGTCAGTTTTTGTACAATTTCATCAATTGCTTTACAAACTTGATCATGCAGAATTTCGCGTAAAAATTACTCAATTTTTGTCAAATTACTTGATTTTTATCAAATTGCTCAATTTTTATCAAATTGCTCAATTTTTATCAAATTGCTCAATTTTTATCAAATTGCTCAATTTTTATCAAATTGCTCAATTTTTATCAAATTGCTCAATTTTTATCAAATTGCTCAATTTTTATCAAATTGCTCAATTTTTATCAAATTGCTCAATTTTTATCAAATTGCTCAATTTTTATCAAATTGCTCAATAAGTGTCAAATTTTCTCGCTTTTTGCCAAATTACTCAATTTTTGCCAACTTGCTCATTTTTTGCCAAATTGCTTAATTTTTGCCAAATCACTCAATTTTTGTGAAATTTGCCCAATTTTTACCAAATCACTCACTTTTTATCAAATTGCTCAATTTTTGTCGAATTGCTGAATTTGTGTCAAATTTTCTCACTTTTTGCCAAATTTCCCAATTTTTGCCAAAATGCTCATTGTTTGCCAAATTGCTCAATTTTTGTCAAATTGCTGTATTTGTGTCAAATTTTCTCACTTTTTGCCAAATTTCTCAATTTTTGCCAAAATGCCCATTTTTTGCCAAATTTCTCAATTGTTGCCAAATTGCTCATTTTTTGCCAAATTTCTTAATTTTTGCCAAATTGCTCAATTTTTATCAAATTGTTAAAATTTGTTTGCCAAATTGCACAGTTTTTGTCAAAAAGCTCATTTTTTTTGTCAAATTTGCTCAATTTTCGACAAATGGCTCAATCTGCTCGATTCTTGGGAAATTCACTCAGTTTTTGAGTATTTTTACCAGTTATTGTTTAAGAACTTGATAATAGTAAAAATTGCTCAATTTTTGCCGAATCGCTCGATTTTTGGGTTTGCTCAGTTTTTGTGTAATTTTATCAACTGTTTGAAAACTCAATCATCCAAAATTTGCTCAATTTGCGTCTCATTTGCTCAACTTTTGTCAAATTGCCAGATTTTTGGGAAATTCGCTCATTATTTTGAAAAAGTTACCAAGTTTAATGTATAATTTCATCAATTTTTTTAAAAACTGAATCATAATGCAAAATTTGCCCAACTTCTGAACTTTTGTAAAAATTGTTCAGTTGTTGCCAAATTTGCAAAATTGTCTGCAAAATCTGTTGAAAGTTTCTATGAAAATTTATCAAACGAATGAAGGAGCTTTGGTTAGGTAGTGTAGCAAAGCGTAAGGGTTTGTAATGATCATTTTATCTAATCGACTGTTTTTATTTTTTGTTTCAGGTGAGTACAGAATTTTGTCAAAATATAATGAAGTGAACGTGATAATACGCCTAATGTGAGTTAAAGTTTATACGATTTATGTACAAAAAACTCATGACAAATTGATTTTATCAAATTTTCCGTTAAAAATTTCAATTTTGAAATGAAACTTGTGAAATACTTATTGAAGTAATTACCTGAACAATCGAAAGGGTGCCCAAGAAGCACATTATTACGAAGGCTATATAGATAGATACTCTCTGAAGTTCATTTTTGGCCTTTCCAGAGTAAATCGCTGGAGGCTCCAACGCTCCATAATGGTCCAGAACTAGTAGCTGTTGATGGGTGGAAGTTAAATTGAAAGAATTTTATTCACATTGGTTCACTTTAATATGTAAAAACAAATTAACACATTCGAAATCAGCATCCATCGAATCACAAACTACGTAATTTCTTCAACGAAAATTCACTCGTAAAATATAAGAGCATTATATCGAGTACGAGTATAAAAACGCAAAAATATGTGATATAAAAATGCCATCTTTCAAACCTGCAGCCTTACTCAATACCCATTCAACTTGGTACAATAACCACTTTCAATTTTCGAGTCAATCATCTCTTGACAGAGTAAAATTTACGAAATTTTATCGACTGTATAGGTAGGTATAGGTACACTTATACGCATACGTAATTAAAGACGACATTATGGTTATACATTACGATTACTAATGCGAATTCCATCGTTTGTTTAATTTCGCTTGGTCGTAAATTCACGTTAAACGTTAAATAAACAAATCATTTTGAACGTTTTGTACATACGTATACATAAACGAATGAATATGTATACTTTCATCGCTTCATCGACAATAAAGAAAGTGATATGATTTCCATTTCAGGTATGCATGTACCATAAGTTGAGTAAGATCATTAGTACTCGAGATGTTGGAGCACTGGTCGTCGTAAAAATGCATGCGAGAGTATTATTAATATGCCTACTTTTAATAATCATTTCGATAAATAGGTAAAAAAAATTTGATACTTGAGATGTTTTTATTATAATTTCGTATACCTATCAAAAGTAGATATACTTTCACGTGTGTGTGTGTGAGATGATTTCTGGTTATTGGAAATTATTTTTGGTATTTGTTTCGATAATATTATAAATTATAATAGGTTTAGTTGTCAAACAGGTCTATTAAATTACTCGTCGAACTATATATTTTTCATTTTGTTTTACTGCAGTGTAAAAAAAAAAAAAAAAAAAAAAAACATTGCGAAATAAAGAGATCGTTGACCAATTCCAATTCCTCGTACCTATTACGAGTAGAATAACGGTGTCTCTACGGTATACCTTAAAGGTGCTACTCGTATTTTCACACACTTACACATCTCACAAAGTACGCGTCAGCGACCTCAGCCGCAGCATCCGTGGCATACGATTCGCATAATTAGACAAATGTACCTACTCGTATAGCCCTAGCCCGGTGTTGGTCGTCGCGAGATCGTCTTCTAATAGATACAATGTTAAACGATATTAAAATTTTTACCAACGCCGAATGTGGCGGATATTAAAAGCGCTTTCACGGTCTCATGGATACTGGGATCGTTCTGCTTTCACTTTTCTTTTTCTATCTCTTTCTCTCTCTCTCATACTCATTGTGTCTCACTTGCACTCTCGCGTGGTGTGTTGTCGATCGCATGTACTTATACATAGAAGCCGGTAAGACTCTCGAACATTATTGGCAAATAACAAGTGAGGTGTTATCTTTGAAATAATATCTTAATCATGATCGCCACGAGATTATTATGTAAAATAGCGCACGTTTAATGTACCTCTATTTACCTACTCGTCTCGTGTATAGAGTTATGTGTACCTGTACCTGTACCTGTGCCTGTAGACCTATGAATATTGTGACAAATTTTTTGGCTTATGTGCGAGATTTCACTTTCGAGAAATCACACGTACATTATTATTAAATCAACTTTTATGGCCGTTTAGAGAGAATATATCGATGTACAAATTTTATAAATGATGGGTAAATTAAACCTTTCAGGTGTGTAATTTGACGTTTTATGGCTTAATTAGTGTTACGTACGTAGGGTTAAGTTGAAGAAATGCTGAGAGTTTGGCTCGTTTCCGGTCAAGTTGCGTATTTTTTTCTGATATTTGGGTAAGAATGAACCATTTTTGAGGCAAAAATAAACAATTTTATGAGGGGGCAATACCTGAACAATTTTCTGATGCAGATGAGACAAATGGAAAAAAATAAACAGTGTTCTAATGAAAAAAAATGAGTAATTTCCTGGTGTAAAAATTAAAAACTTTCCGATACTGAAAACGAATCATTGAACAATTTTTCGATGCAAAGAATTAGCAACATGTTGATGCCTGAAATGAACAATTCTCTGATGCGAAAATTTGCAACTTTCCAATGCTGAAACCTAATGCAAAAAATACACAATTTTTAGATGCAGAAGTGATGAATTTCCAGGTGTAGAAAATGATAAATTTTCTGATTCAAAATATGATTGATTTTCTGATGCATTCCGAGCTGAAAATAAACGATTGCATAATGCAAAAAACGCATAACTTTCTGATACAAAGAATTAGCAGCTTTCTGATGTCTAAAATGACCAAATCTCCGATGCAATAAGAGCAATTTTCTGATGCAAAAAATCAACAACTTATCACCGCCTGAAATGAACAATTATCTGACTTTAAAAAAATGAACAACTTTCTGATCCTATAAAATGAATAATTTGTGCAAAAATTGACAACTTTTCGATGCTGAAAATAAACTATTGCATAATGCAAAAAATGGATAGCTTGCTGATACAAAAAATAGATCAATTTCTAATGCAAAAAATTTACCAATTGCTAATGGGGAAAAATAATCGATTTCTGATGCAAAAATTTATCAATTTCTGATGTGAAAATGGATCTCATTTCGATGCACAAATTGAACAACTTCTGATGCACAAATATATTGGTTTCTACTGCAAACATTGATCAAATTCTGATGCAAAAATGGATTACTTTCTGAAGCGAAAATGTATCAATTTCTGATGCCAAAAAGTTGTTAATTTCTAATGAAAAAATTGATCAAATTCTGACGCAACGCGTGATCAATTTCTGGTGCAAAACATTGATCAAATTCTGATGCAAACAATTTATCAACTTTTGATTCTAGAATTGATCGAATTCTGAAGCAAAAATTGATAAAATTTTCATGCAAAAGTTGATAGAATTCTTATGCAAAAAAGTGATTAAACTCTGATGCAAAAATTGATCGAATTCTGACGCAAAACATTTATCAATTCCTGATGCAGAAAATTCTTCAATTTCTGATGCAAACAATTTATCAACTTCTAATTCTGAAATTAATCAAATTCTGATACAAAACATTTATTAATTTCTGATTTCTGATGCGAAACGTGATTAATTTCTGGTGCAAAAATTCATCTTTCTAATGAGAAAATTTATCAATTTCTTATGAGAAAATTTATCAATTTCTGATGAGAAAATTTATCAATTTCTGATGAGAAAATTTATCAATTTCTGATGAGAAAATTTATCAATTTCTGATGAGAAAATTCATCAATTTCTGATGAGAAAATTTATCAATTTCTGATGAGAAAATTTATCAATTTCTGATACAAAAATTGATCAATTTTTGATGCAAACAATCTATCAACTTCTGATGCAAAAATTGATGAAATTTTCATGAGAAAAATTGATAGAATTATCAAGCAAACAATTTATCAATTTCTGATTTTGAAATTAATTAAATTCTGATACAAAAAATTTATTAATTTCTGATTCAAACAACAAAATTCATCAATTTCTGATGCGAAACGTAATTAATTTCTGGTGCAAAAATTGATCAATTTCTGATGAGAAAATTTATCAATTTCTGATGAGAAAATTTATCAATTTCTGATACAAAAATCGATCAATTTTTGATGCAAACAATTTATCAACTTCTGATGCAAAAATTGATGAAATTTTCATGAGAAAAATTGATAGAATTCTGATACAAAAAAGTGAATAATTTCTTATGAAAAAAATTGATTAAATTCTGACGTAAAATTTTCTGATGTGGAAAATTCACCAATTTTTGATGCAAACAATTTATCAACAATTACTTCTGCTGCAAAACTTGATAAAATTCTGATGCAAAAAAGTTGATACAATTTCTGATGCAAAAAATTTGTTAATTTTTGATGCCAAAAAGTGATTAATTTCTGATGGGAAAATTGATCAAATTCTGATGTAAAAAATTGATCAATTTCTGATGCAAACAATTTATCAACTTTTGATTCTAGAATTAATCGAATTCTGATGCAAAAATTGATAAAATTTTCATGCAAAAGTTATAGAATTCTTATTCAGAAAAGTTATCAATTTCTGATGCCAAAAAGTGATTAATTTCTAATGCAAAAATTGATCAAATTCTAACGCAAAACATTTGGGTCATTCCATGCCAAATCGGCGGATTTTTGCACGAGGGGTCTTCGATTTTTTTCAAAATCAGATCATTTGTAGAGGTCATCAAACGATGACGAATGACGCAAACCGGACATTTTTTCGATTTTTTTTGACGGAGCTGTGGCGCTTCAAAGTTCTTCAAAATGGCCGAAAATGGAAAATTTCAGTTGCAAATTGCTCCGGTTGTACGTGGTATAGAATTTTGAACTTTTTTTCAAATTGTAGTACTTTGAGAGGGTAATCGACGAGTGATGTCAAAATCAGTGTTGCCACTTTCAAAAACCTAAAAAAATCGATTTTAAAACTTATAATTTAAATATAACCATGATGTCCGCCAGTAAAAATTCTGAAAAAATTCTCAGTTTTAGTCCTTTTTATGTAGAATGACATATCAAAAAATTGGACTGGCATCTTTTTTCATTTTCGAGAAAAAAAAATTACAAGTTTTACAATTGCTGCAAAAGTACCATCAGAAACCTAAAAAATGAAAATTTTTGCATTTTTGAAATATTTTACCAATGTGTAGACGATAATGTGAAAAAAATCCCCCTCCCCCCATTTGTCAACGGATTGACATTTTTCGTGCTATAAATTTTTATTTTTCAAGAGTGAAATATATGCATTTTTCGTCAATTTGTCGACAAATTGGAGGGAAGGGGATTTTTTTCACATTATCGTCTACACATTGGTGAAATATTTCAAAAATGCAAAAATTTTCATTTTTTAGGTTTCTGATGGTACTTTTGCAGCAATTGTAAAACTTGTAATTTTTTTTCTCGAAAATGAAAAAAGATGCCAGTTCAATTTTTTGATATGTCATTCTACATAAAAAGGACTAAAACTGAGAATTTTTTCAGAATTTTTACTCGCCGAGATCGTGGTTATATTTAAATTAAAAGTTTTAAAATCGATTTTTTTAGGTTTTTGAAAGTGGCAACACTGATTTTGACATCACTCGTCGATTACCCTCTCAATGTACTACAATTTGAAAAAAAGTTCAAAATTCTATACCACGTACAACCGGAGCAATTTGCAACTGAAATTTTCCATTTTCGGCCATTTTGGAGAACTTTGAAGCGCCACAGCTCCGTCAAAAAAAATCGAAAAATGTCCGGTTTGCGTCATTCGTCATCGTTTGATGACCTCTACAAATGATCTGATTTTGAAAAAAATCGAAGACCCCTCGTGCAAAAATCCGCCGATTTGGCATGGAATGGCCCATTATTAATTTCTGATGCAAACAATTTATCAACTTCTGATTCTAAAATTAATCAAATTCCGATACAAAAAATTTGTAAATTTCTGATGCAAAAATTTATGAAATTTTCATGTGAAAATTGATAGAATTCTGATGCAAAAAATTCATCAATTTCTGATGCCAAAAACTGAATAATTTCTGATGCAAGAATTAATCAGATTCTGACGCAACACATTTATTAATTTCTGATGCAAACAATTTGTCAACTTCTGATTCCACAAATTCTGATGCAAAATTTTGTTAATTTCTGATGCGCAAATTGATCAACCTCTGATGCAAAAATTGATAGAATTCCAATGCAAAAAATTTGTTCATTTCTGACGCAAAAAACTGATTGATTTTTAATTTTAAAAAACATCCTTCTGACATCCTTCTGATGCTTAAAATGACTGTCTGATGCAAAAATATTAGCAGCTTGGATACCAATGGATAAAATGAACAACTCTCTAACTCAAAAAATGAACAAGTTTCTAATGCAATAAAATGATTAAATTTCTGATGCAAATAATTGATCAATTTGTAATACAAAAAGTTGAACAACTTCTAAAGCAAAAATTTATCAATGTCTGATGCAAAAATTCATCAATTTTCAATGCAAAAAATTAATCGATTTTTGATGCAAAAAATATATCAATTTCTCATGCAGAAATCGATAAATTTCTGACCTGAAAAATAGATTACTTTCTATTATAGAAAAAAAACCACCTTTTTTTGATGCTCAAAGTACCTAGTTACCTTTCTGATGCGAAAAAATGTTCCATTTTCTGATGCAAAAAATGATCAAAAAACTGTGGTAAAATCTTGTTTCCAGAACATATCCCTACTACATATTGTATTTTGGGGCCACTTTGGACATTATAGTGAAATAAATTCTATTCTCGGACTCGAATTTTGAAAATGTTCTGGCAGTTTAGTATTTGATGTAGGTTATAGGTGCCTTGAATAATTTCACCAAAAATGTCGAATTTGAAGAAAATGAAAATATTAGTGCCTGTTTAATCGCGAGAAGATTATGGGAGCTTACACATTCCAAGTTATTTAAAGGCTCTGGTCTCCCTTCTCAGTACAAATATTACAAACACCAAAAATAAAAGTTATCTAACTGCAGATATTTGATGATGTAATTTTTGAACATTCTCAATATGAACAAAATTAAATAAAATGGAAATTCGCGTATAGAATAATAAATTTGAAACCAACTTCATCTTCAGTAAATGAAAAAAAAATTTAAAATTGTGTTGTGAATGCATAAAATTCATTTAAGTGGACAATTAGCAATTTTTTTTTGCGTTGCAAATGAATTTTTTGCAGTCTTCCGTTTACATTTATTATGTATTTCGGAAAGAAATTCAGAATAAATTATATTCACAATATAATATGGTCAACGCTGAATTAACCTCAAAACGAAATAAAAAGCAAAAAATAAAATACTCGTAGATGATTAGCCAGTGAAATCAAACATGTCAAAGATAATTGGTTTAAAATATAAAATTAAAAGCTCGGAGCCTCCATCAACACAATGAGCTCAATGACCTTCGAACCTCGATACCACGAATCATGTTATTTACGTAACTGAAATCTCAATGAAGCAGAATGATCGCATTCGATTGGAAGAACACGAAGACCAAACGAGCAAATATACATTATTATTTAATCTAAAAACCTACCTACGCTTGAGAAGGAAAAAAAACTACAAATGTTTATTATTTGCAAGGGGAAAAAAAGAACTGAACCAAATGCTAAAGATTTTTCACGGTTCAGTGTTTCAAAAGTGGAAATTTTTAACCTCTTTTTTGACATATTTTAAAACAAGTTGATTTCAAAAGAAAACAAAAACGTGTCAAGTTTAAACGAACCACATACTTCGTTTCACCGATCAAGGAAGAAGGAGGTGAAAAAAAGCATAACATTATACGATCCGAAAATGGACATCGCATTTAGTAGGTTAATCCAGTCCATAAATTTTCGTCCATATACCGTAACCGAAGCATCGCGCCGCGTTTTAATTACATAATAAAGAAGTTTTATAAAAGCAGAAGAGAAAAAAACATCCACTTGGCCAGTTACAAAAATATTCGAACGGTATGTGGATGTCGTCTTATGTCGCATATACCTATATTATCACGTCGATCGTCTTCGTACAATATAAACCATTATACCTATGTATATGGTTATGGGTAAGAAAAGTTGACTTTGTCTTTTGAATTGATAAGTAACCACAGGTCGAGAATTGTTATAGCATTCGGCCTGTTTTCTGACATATTGCATCGGATTCTTCTCTCCATAAAACGCAGAATCTCGTGTACAATTCTAACGGAAATCAAAGGTTTGCATTTAGCATACAAATGCGTCTTTCCATTCATGCCACTTCCGTTCTTTTGTACACGTGAACGAATCGTTATATAGGCATCCAACTATTTATCCATCGAGTTGGTACTCGTACTTAAGAAGGGAAAAAAAACTTCAATAATCGAGTCTCTAGAAAGAAGATAATTTACTTAACGAGCCAACTTTCGACTAATATTTTCAAAAATGAAGCCAAGCTACTGAGCGAAATTCTTTTCTTGCGAATTGAACTTATTATACGGATTTTTCACACAGCTGTAGTAAAATAAATTCCCCTTTGATAGGCTCTTCTGTAATCATTGGAGCGATAAGTTTTGCATTTATTACTTCTAAACGATTTACGACTTTGTCTCAGTGCAAATTACAACTTTGCGAGACCCTTCAAGGTATATGAAAAAAGAAAGCCTGCAAACTTTTCCACCATTAGTCATTGTAAACTATACTTATATAATTTGTTCAATATAAACGCTTATTAAACCATAGAAAAAATATTCTTCGGTAGATGTCTCGTTCAAAAGTATATCCAGAAGCGATCTCGCGCTATTTTCATCCTCAATTTATGGTTATACTGAAGCATAAGTTTCACATGTTTGAGTAGTTTTTTTTTAAAGATATTCCGGGAGTAATTTTTTCATGCTGTTGGTAGCATTACGGGAGAATCTGTCGTCGACTCAGTCACTAATGCTCTTTATTTTTTTTATCCTGAACTAAATATTCGGGATCTTACGAGTTTTTATTTAAATACATATTGAAAATCCCAAAAAATGGAAAAAGGGCATTCCACGTTTAGTCAGCCTAGTTTTGAGCTTAAGTGCTTGGATTTTGTTCACCAAAAAAAAAAAAAAAAAAAAAAAAAAAAATGGACAATTTAATGAGTGAGAAACTGACAAGTTCGCAAATTGGCCTCCTGGAAAAAATCACCATTTTCCCTTAAGAGAATTGTTTAATTTTTGTATCAGGAAATCGTACTTTAGGTAGTTAGATCAGATAATTTGTAAAAATATTTGACCAAAAAAAATTGTTCATTTTTTGCGTCGAAAAATAGTACCTAGAAATGTATTTGGCATCAAGTAGGTAAATTTTCATATTTTCAATCGATATTTGCATCAGAAGATTGCCCATTTTTTCATCACGAAATTATTCTTCTCTATGGATAAGAAATTACGAATTATTCATATTTTAGAATCCGAAATCTTTTAATTTTTTGCATCAGAAAATTGTTCATAGGTATTTTGCATCAGGAAATGTTCACATTTCGTGTCAGAAAGTTCTTCTCTTTTTGTGCCAGAAAATTGTTCACTTTTTACATCAGGAAATTTTTCATTTTTTTAAATCAGGAAATTGCTATTTATTTGGATCAGAAAATTGTTAACTCTTTTTTGTAACAGGAAACTGTCCGTTCATTTTTTAAGTCAAAAATTGTTTATTTTCTGCATCAGGAATTCATTGATTTTGTTTAATTAGAAGATTCATCAACTTTTTTGCGTCAGGAAATCCTTTCATTTTTTGCATCAGAAAATTGATCATTATTTGCATCAGGAAAATATCCATTTTTCATCAGGAACATGTCAATTTCTCATTAGAAAAATGTCAATTTCTTATCAGAAAAATGCCAATTTTTCATCAGAAATGGGTCAATTTTATTATTACAAAAATGCCAATTTTTCATCAGGAATTTGTTGATTTTTGCATCAGAAAATTGATCATTTTTTGCATCAGAAAATTGATCATTTTTCGCATAAGGAAAATACCCATGTTTCATCAGGAAAATGTAAATTTCTCATCAGAAAAATTTAAATTTTTCGTCAAAAAAATGTAAATTTTTTATCAGAAATAGGTCAATTATTTTCATCACAAAAATGTCAATTTTTCATCAGGATTTTGTCGATTTTTTTGTGTCCGAAAATTGATTATTTTGCGCATTAGAACATTAATGTTTTCTGCATCAGAAAATTGAACATTTTTTGCATCAGAGAGTTGTTTACTTTTGCATCAGGAAAATATCCATGTTTACATCGGGAAAATGTTATTTTTCGGATCAGAGAATTGTTTAGCTTTTGCATCAGGAATTTGTTGATTTGTTGCGCTAGAAAATTGATTATTTTGGGCATCAGTACAATAATCTTTTCTGCATCAGAAAATTGAACATTTTTTTTGTATCAGAGAGTTGTTTATTTTTTGCATCAGAAATGCTAATTCTTCACATTAGAAAGTTGTTTATTTTAAAAATCGTGGAAAAGTTTTTTTTTTGCATCAGAACTTGATCAATTTATGGTATCAGAAAATTGGGTTATTTTCAGCATCAGGAAGTTCCTAATTTTGCATCATGAACCCGTTAAACTTTCGCATCAGAAAATTGATCATTTTTTGCATAAGGAAAATACCCATGTTTAATCGGGAAAATGTAAATTTTTCATCAGAAAAATGTAAATTTTTCGTAAAAAAAAATGTAATTTTTTTTATCAGAAATAGGTCAATTATTTTCATCACAAAAATGTCAATTTTTCATCAGGATTTTGTCGATTTTTTTGTGTCTGAAAATTGATTATTTTGCGCATTAGAACATTAATCTTTTCTGCATCAGAAAATTGAACAATTTTTGCATCAGAGAGTTGTTTACTTTTGCATCAGGAAAATACCCATTGCATCAGGAAAATATCCATGTTTTCATCGGGAAAATGTTATTTTTCGGATCAGAGAATTGTTTAGCTTTTGCATCAGGAATTTGTTGATTTGTTGCGCTAGAAAATTGATTATTTTGGGCATCAGAAAAATAATCTTTTCTGTTTCAGAAAATTGAACATTTTTTTTGTATCAGAGAGTTGTTTATTTTTTGCATCAGAAATGCTAATTCTTCGCATTAGAAAGTTGTTCATTTTAAGAATCGGGGAAAAGTTTATTTTTTGCATCAGAATTTGATCATTTTTTTGCATCAGAACTTGATCAATTTATGCTATCAGAAAATTGGATCATTTTCAGCATCAGGAAGTTGTTAATTTTGCATCATGAACCCGTTAAGTTTTTGCATCAGGAAATTGTTCATTTTTTTCATCAGGAAAGTGGTACCTAACTCCTTTTTGCATCAGGAACTGTTGATTTTTTGATTCAGAAAATTGATTGTTTTTTTGCATCAGGAAATTTCCAATTTTTTTGCATTAGAAAATTGTCCATTTTACATCAGGAATTTCTTCTTTTCTTTGGATCAGAAAATTGTTGCCCACTTTTTGGATCAGAAAACTGTTCATTTCTTGCGTTAGGGGCTATTCATTAGTTGCATCACGGAAATTGTTCATTTGTTGCGAGCATAAAGCCAAAATAAACCTCTCTAAGCAAGAATTAACATTTTTAAACAAAAACGAATATTTTTAAGCAATAATGAACATTTTGAAGCAAAAAATTGATGTTTTATTACTGACTGAACATCGAAGGATATCAAACTATTTAAAAAAAGTCCAAGAGGTTTGCTAAAAAATATAGGTATATATATACTATATTTATTCCACAAAACATCTCAATGAATAAATTTAGGTTCAAAAAACTTATCCAGAGGTAAATGCTACCAATTAATACATTCGCAATAAACCTGCCATTCCATCCTAGTATCTACCTAGTCATTTTCTAGCTCAGGCAACCATACTCATATCTGCATAAAAATACTAAAAATAAAGAAGTAGAAAAAAATATAAAACACGAATACCGTTCTACCCGCAGCCTAATCACATGTAATGATCTACTCGATCGTGTTACATAACGATACATCAGTTCGATAATCATTTCGCTACATCAACATCCCAAGCAGCGAAATATTACAGGTATATTCGATCTCTAACGCACGTCTATGTACTTTTAAAAGATGCTGCTCAGTGCTCGTGTAACGTAATTTATGTTAATGATTTGTACCTACTACCTACCTACCTACCTACCTATATCTTCGGTCTTAAATGAAAATATACGTGAAATACGAGTAAATCTGAGCTGAGCAATAGATACTTACGAGTGCATTACTCGCAAATAATAACGATCGGTTTTAATTTACGCTGGCGTTATAGCACAACAAAAACAACAACAACGCACAAAAATCTCATCCAAAAGATGGAAATTCGTATACTACTATGTCGGTATTTGCGTAATTTCAAAGATTCACGCTGTGTAACGCGTAATTAACCGTGTACCGAGATCTTGCCTCTCAGTCAATACACGGTTGTCTTCAAATCGACAACGGCGTCGATGATGATGGCGAACATGCGGAAAGTATCTATTTTTTTCTTCTCCGTCTATGTTTCTTCAAAGATATAGAGATGAGAGGCCCGAGGGTCATATTATAATAATAGCGAATACACGTTGTTATTATTATTATGATAGCGAAGTTTCTCTGTTGTTGGTGCATTCATACGTGCAGACTGCAGAGAGATGAGGAGGCTGCTGGTGATATCATATAGGATGGATTGTCGGCTCGATCGGGCTCGATGAGTCGATGGTACCTACGAATTGGATTTCTAACCAATGTTAACCTCTATACATAAACAAAACATAAAAACCGGGGTCAATAATCTGCCTGATAAGTGTTCTAAATATTCGGAGAATGTCTCCTCTGTCTGTAGATAGCATATACCCTTTTCTTAGTCTCTGGCTTGTGCATTAATCGGTTTTAAAACAACTAACAGTCCTGGTATCAGATTAACTGTACATTAAAATGAACCCATAATACAATGCACAGGCTGGCATATTGTATTGTACGTATCTATATACGCAACCATGACCTATGGAAAAATACAACCAGCGAGATGAGAGATGCTGTACTGATTACGTCCCTCTATACGTAGCTATACGAATGGTCGAAGATGACAAAAATCTGGATCTGGTTCAGTGTACGTTATGTTTATATGCACTTTACTTTCCTGTAGTATAGGTATGCGGTACATGCTCTGTGAAGATAATCGAATACTACAATGTCACGGTCGTTATGCGTTTGTAATTTGTATTACGAGTTTGCCCAGGTTCTATGTATACTTGTGTAAGTTACAGACGCGGACGCGTGTGTGTTGTGAATTATTATACATGAAATAATTCACGCCGGTAATTACAAATGACCGGAACATATGTACGTAAGATGATTTTATTAATTAGTATGGCCATATAACCGGCTCGCTTGACCGGTATATACTATAGAGTAGAGATGGGTATATGGAGTGGACGCCGACTGGTTTTCGTGTGAGATTCAATTAACACCGAGTAGAAAAAGTCACTGAGAAGCTGTCCAGAGTGAGAACTGAGATGAGAGGGCATATTGTAATTTTGAAAAATTACCTCCACTTGAAGTGCGAGTAATTGAAAATATGGTTTGGTAGGATTTTTAGAAGATATATATGTTGACCTTTCTACCTCTGTTTTCCCATGATAGGTATCTCGTGCCAGTGCAATCTGCGGATGTAAGAATTGAGGAAATTGTTTTATTTTTGGACTGAGAGGAGGAGGTGAGTGGTTGCATTTTTATTTAACCGATGAATTGGAGGTGAAGATTGAGGTGATTTTGAACAAATGGCGTGTTTCTGAAACCGGTTCAATGATTCGAAATTGGCCATCGAAGACGCGGGAGAAAAAGATTTTTGAATAGTACCTACAAATACTTACCCATTAGGGTTATAGTTTTGTCTGAATCAAAATGGTAATTTTCCTAAAGTAAAAACGGTGATTTTTTTCTGAAACCAAGTGGTCTTTTTTCAAAGCCAAGATAGGGTCATTTTTCCAAATCGAAAACGATTATATCCTTCCAAGGCAAAAAATGTAATTTTTTTGGAAGGGGTGATTGCTGTTTTTTCTGAGGGAAAATTACAATTTTCCAAAGGATAAAATATGACAACTTTTTTGAAAAGAATTTCTGATACACAAATGGCCATTTTTTTCAAAGAAAAAAACATGACGATTTCTCAGTCTAAAAAATCGTAAAGTTTTTCATAGTAAAATGGTGAAAAAATCTGAACAATTTCCTGATTTAAAAAATGAACAGTTTTCTGAAGCAGAAAATTCGCAATTTCCTGATGCAAGTAGTAAACATTTTTTTGAGTAAAGAAATGAATAATTCCTATTGCAAAAAATGCTCTATTTCCTGATGTGAAATGTAAAGATTTTTTGATCTGAAAAATGAACTATTTCCTAATCGAAAAAATGAACTGTATCTATGAATACAAAATACAAACAATTTTCTAATCCAAAAAACAAACAAATTTCTGATTCAAAAAATAAACAGTTCTCTGATGGAAAAAATCAACAATTATTTTTTGATTACTGATGGAAAAATAGTCAACTTTCTGATGCAAAAAGTAAACAATTCAACAATACAAAAAACAAATAATTTTCTGATGCAAAATGTAAACAATTTTCTGATACAAAGAATTAGCAGCTTTTTGATGTCTAAAATAAACAAATCTCTGATGCAATAAGAACAATATTTTCTGATGCAAAAAATAAAATAAACCATTTTCTAATGCGAAAAATTGGCAGCATTCTGGTGCAAAAAAATAACAATGTACTGATGCAAAAATTGAAAACTCTTCGATGTTGAAAATAAACTATTGCCTAATGCAAAAAATGGATGCAAAAATTTATCAATTTCTGATGTGAAAATGGATCTCATTTCGATGCACAAATTGAACAACTTCTGATGCACAAATATATTGGTTTCTACTGCAAACATTGATCAAATTCTGATGCAAAAATGGATTACTTTCTAAAGCGAAAATGTATCAATTTCTGATGCCAAAAAGTTGTTAATTTCTAATGAAAAAATTGATCAAATTCTGACACAACACGTAAATAATTTCTGGTGAAAACCATTGATCAAATTCTGATGCAAAAACTCATCAATTACTGATACAAAAAGTCATGAATTTCTGATTCAAACATATTAACTTTTGATGCAAGGATTGATGAAATATTCAGGCAAAAATTGACAGAATTCTGACGCAAAACATTTATTAGTTTCTGATGAAAAAATTCATCAATTTCTGATGCAAAAATCAAATAAATTCTGATGCAAAAATTCATCAATTTCTGATGCGAACATTTTATCAGCTTATGAATGATGCAAAAATTGATGAAATTTTCAGGCAAAAATTGACGGAATTCTGTCGCAAAACATTTATTAGTTTCTGATGTTGGAAATTCATCAATTTCTGATGCAAACAATTTATCAACTTCTGATTCTAAGATTGATCAAATTCTGATGCAAAAATTCATCAATTTCTGGTGCAAAACATTGATAAAATTCTGATGCAAAAATTAATTAAATTCTGATGCAAAAATTTATCAATTTCTCATGCAAACATTTTCTCATCTTCTGATGCAAAAATTGATGAAATGTTCAGGCAAAAATTGACAGAAAATTCTGACGCAAAACATTTATTAGTTTCTGATGAAAAATTCATCAAGAACTGGTGCAAAAATTCATTAATTTCTGATGCAAAAGATTTATCAATTTCTGATGCAAAAATTGATGAAATTTTCAGGCAAAAATTGACAGAATTCTGTCGCAAAACATTTATTAGTTTCTGATGTAGGAAATTCATCAATTTCTGATGCAAAAAATTTATCAACTTCTGATTCTAAGATTGATCAAATTCTGATGCAAAAAATTTGTCAATTTCTCATGCAAAAATTGATGAAATTTTCATGCAAAAATGTATCAATTTCTGTTGCCAACATTTTATCAACTTCTGATGCAAAAATTGATGAAATTTTCAGGCAAAAATTGATAGAATTCTGATGCAAAAAAAATTATTAATTTCTGATGCAGAAAATTCATCAATTTTTGATTCAAACAATTCAACAATACAAAAATCTAACAATTTTCTGATGTAAAATAAATAGGTGAGAATAATCTGTAATGCAAAAAATAGACAGTTTTCTGATCCAAAAATTCTGATCCATGCAATGAAAAACATGGAGAATTTTCTGATGCAAAAAATGATCGATTTCCTGAGTAAACAAAATCAACATTTTCTTGATCTAGAAAATAAACAATTTTTTTACATCAATAATAAACGGACAGTTTTATCCTGATACCTATGTGCAAAAAAATTCAAAAATTTCTGATTCAAAAAATTAAAAAGTTTTGTATAAAAAGATTTCTGATGCAGAAAGTGAACAATGTTCTTATTCAAAAGATGAACTATTACATAATAACTTATTTGATACGAAAAATGATCAATTTTTTGACGCAACAAATCAACAATTTCTTGATGCAAAATCTAAACAATTTTTGATTCAAAAACCGAATGAGCAGTTTCCTTATGCAAAAAGGAATCAACCCTTTTCTGATCTAAAGAGAAAAACACTTTCTCAATAAAAAAAAATTGTCAATTTTCTAATGCAAAAAATTATGAATTTTTTGACATTTTTTCAAATCAAAATAGTGACTATTCAGTAACATAAGGCATTTTTCTACAAAAATGGACGTATAAAAATCAACACTGGGTAATTTTACAGAACGAAAATAATATTCAAAGCATGCTGGCATTGCTGGCATCTGAAACGTGATAAACGCCAGAATGTACCTACTAAAAAAGTTTACAGTCAGCTCAAAAGTGCTTTATAATCACTTCTTTAAAACCCAATGGAAAATTACAGAAAACTGCACAACTCGGAATGATATACTTGGTAAATTTTTATCCTTTAACTATTTTATGAATTATACGATTGCATCTTATATTTATGTACGAGCAGTGTACTCATACGTTAAGGTACAAGGACAAAATAGATATACTTTCATCGTCTCGATTACTTATACCTGTAACGCCTCTGCTGCTAATTGGGAACGTGAGAAATGATTATCATAATTATTTCGACTTGAGTATGCGCTTATCTATACACAGTATTACTTTCATATTCGTACTTAGTAAAATACGTGATGGTTTGCGATCAGTTTACATCTTATATCTATACTCGTCATGGGGAAGTGGAGGCCTATAAAAATTATACATACACGATCATACTTAGGTATTTCTAAGCTCAAGGAGGATCAACTGAATGACATCCATTACAACTAAGTAATTATTCTATATTAACATCAAATTAATGTGAATTCATCTAATTTTCGTCCAAATTTTACAACTCAATAGACCCTCAAGTTCGACAAAAAAAATACTTAAGTGAACTTTTGAACAACGACAATGACAATTGTCGACGACGTATAATGAAAATAGTAAATACGATGTTACGTAAAACACGAATACGAAACTTCTATTCTACGAAATACGAATATTGTACTCGTATGGTACCTCGTAAGAAAAGTGCATATATCGCTATAGACACGTCAGATACGCTGACTCGTCATATTATATATTACTACAGCAGGGCGCAGGGCGAACGTATCGTATATCAAAAGATGAATATCAAGGTTAAGTATAGAATTGCTGCAAAAATAGTATATAAAATGGAAAACTCGATGTTTTCCATTTTCAATAAAATTTTATTTATTGTCAAGGTCGTATCTATGGTATTTCTTTGTTCCAATTTAAACATTTCATGCAAATGTGTACGTTTCAAGTTCGAGTTCGAGAAAAGAAGAAGACGAGAAAAACAAAAGAAAATTTATTAAATGACGACGCAATATGCGAAAAATAAGTACGTGGAAGAAAATTATGGTGGACGTGTTGAGATACCTTAGGTCATGGCTTTTGTATGTACATACAGATACGAGTATAATATGAGAATTGGAATGTGTGATGAAGGGTGTTTTGTTATGTTGATTTGACGCGAGCGAAGAGCGAAAATATTTTTAAAGATATTTTTTTATTGGAATTTGAGCGTTTTTTTGTACCTTTCATTACCTTTATTACGACTTTGTGCTTTTTTCCAGGGTGTAAGACGTAGTATAGATATTGCATGTTTTTGCGTTTCTTATTGTTTTGAAAAAGTATGTGCTTAATGCTGAAAAAATTGGCTCAAATGAACAGTTACGAGAAGTTTACTATGTTTTATAGTTCAATTTCCCCAAAAAAAGAGCATGAGAGATGAGAGTCAAATATTAAATGCAGACAAAAATGACGAAACCCCATTTAAAAATACATTCGTATTACGCAAAACTTTCAATTTCTAATTTTTTTTTTTGAATTTTATTTTTGAAATTTGAAGTAGGTAAATAAAATAGAATCCGGAATCTTATTCACAAATTGTTCCTAATCTCACTTTTTTCTGATTCAATCACTCTCGTGTACCCCAAGTCCTTCACTATCTTTAAAATGAAAAGCTGAAAAACATCGAAAGGATTTTCTTATTTTTGAACAAAATCGGTAATTTTTTCCATTTTGTTACTTTTAAACAAGAAATGTCATTTTCTGGCATTTTTGGCATTTGAATACAAAACAGGTGATTTTTTTGTCATTTTTTCTATCAATTTTAAACAAAAAATGTTTGTTTTTGTAATTATTAAATGAAAATAATAATTTTTGTCATTTTAAACAAAACCGTTCATTTTTTGTCATTTTTATCAATTTCAAAAAAAATTGGTCATTTTTGTCGTTTTTGAACCAAAACAATCATTTTTGTCATTTTAAACACAATGGTCATTTTTTCTTATTTTTAAACAAAATTAGTCATTCTTCTTATGTTTAAACAAAATTGTTCATGTTTTCATTTTTGTCATTTTTAAACAAAAAAGGTCATTTTTGACACTTTTTGTCATTTTTAAACAAAACTGGTCATTTTTTGTCATTTTCATCTATTTTAAACAAAAATGGTAATTTTTGTCATTTTTCCACAAAATTGGTAATTGTTGCTGTTTTTGTCATTTTTATACAAAAATGATTGTTTTTGTCATTTCTGTCATTTTTCAAAAAAAAAATTATCATTCTGGTAATTTTTCAACAAAGGTGTAAGAGGGTAAATTGACTTAAGCATGATTAGTAGATGTACTTATCGATTGATTGCTATTGTGTTGTTTCCTAGAAATATCCCTTAGAGTATTTCTACTAAATACTCACCAGAATACCTCACATGCTCGGCTAGGGCGTGGGTAGGAAAAGGTTGCTTTTACACTCTTAACAAATGATCATACACACCATAAATAATAACAAGTTATACACAAGAATAATATTTAATGTGTGCAATATTAACAACACGTTACAGGTTTAGTACATTTGTATCTTATATGCAAATATACTCGTTAACATGACACTTTCTTATAATTAAATACACACGTTGGTGTAGGTTTGGATAAGTGAAAAAAAATAATTTTTGTAATTTTTAAACAAAAATGATCATTTTCTTCCCTTTTTTGTCATTTTCATCAACTGTAAATAAAAATGGCCACTTTTGTCGTTTTTGAACAAAAACTATTTTTGTTATTTTTTTTTCTGTTTTCAACAGAAATGATCATTTCTGCAATTTTTTAACATAAAGAGGTTATTTTTGCCATTTTTTTGTCATTTATATCAAAATGTAAACAAAAATGGCTAATTTTGTCATTTTTGCTATTTTTTAAAACAAAAATAGCCATTTTTGGCTTTTTTTTAAAAAAAAATGATTATCTTTGTCATTTTAATAAAAAATTATTTTTTTTGTAATTTTATAAAGAAAAATGATAATTTTTGTCATTTTTAAACAAAAATGATCATTTTCCCCCTTTTTTGTCATTTTTGAACAAAAACAATTTTTGTCATTTTTAAGCATAACAATTTTTGTCATTTTTGAACAAAAGCAATTTTTGTCATTTTTGAACAAAAACAATTTTTGTCATTTTCAAACAAAATGGTAATTTTTGCCATTTATTTCTGTCATTTTTTTTCAACAGTAAAAAAAATGGCCATTTTTGTCATTTTTGAACAAAAACGATCATTATTGTCATTTTTAAGCAATTAAAGGTAATTTTTTGCCATTTTCATCAACTGTCAACAAAAATAGCCAGTTTTGTCGTTTTTGAACAAAATCGATCATTTTTTGTTATTTTTAAACAAAATTGGTCATTTTTGTCATGTATTTTAAACAAAAGTAGTCATTTGTGCGGAAAGGGGCATTTTAAACCAAAATAGACGTTTTTAAACAATGTTCAAATTTTTAAAGTGAAATGGACATTTTTAAATGAAAATGGTAATTTTCAAACAAAAATGAACTTCTTAAGCAAATGTTGACATTTTTAAAAATCGCGTTTCCAAAAATGACGATCTCTATCCTCAAAAGCTTCACTCTTCATTCACTCTTGCTTAGCTTCTCTTCTTGATGGCCGAGTATTTCTTTCAAAAACATTACATCACCACAACAATCAAGATGAAATCGATGAACCTAAAATTTTTTGATGGGGAAGTTTTTGAATACGTTTCTTTGGGGCTTTTGTAGAAATTGAGACCACAAAACCGGATTGTTGGTCTGTTTTTTTGTTGTTTTTAGTGTCAGTAATGCAAGTCTGTTGATATAACGATTAGGATTTATCTTACGAACCATGGACGTACCAATATCAAATTATCTTCGAAGGAGTGACACAGTCGCCGACATCTGAGACGGCATTCATTCTAATTCATACAGTTAATAATTTTCATACACGTTTGTTGTTTATTATCGTGATTCTGTATATATTCAAAACTGTTGGTACTGCGCTGTGTATGTGAAGGTCGCCTAATAACCTCATTTAGGACAGGGCTCGATATCTGAACAGTGTACTGCATGCACCACGACAACATCTCCCAAAGAGTGAGAAAGATTAAAGGTAAACAACCATGTACTCGAATGACCAAATTTTTCATTCAATTAGGTACATAAATTTCTCGCCCATTTAACCAGATAACGATAATTTGCGCGGTAAACGGGTTCTCGCTTCAATGAGGTGATTGCGCTCGCACAAGCACAGGCATTGACCTATAGTATTAATTTTTCTAAAACCTATACGCCTTGGTTTTTCCCCTCTCTATATTTCTAAATTAAAATATTAGTTTGCGAATGAGCAGAGGAGAAAGAGAAGAAAACGAGTTGAGAGTTGAATTTATCAATGAGAAAAAAAAGGTAGCTAGAGCCGGCGTATTATGATTATGATTGTGAAGCATATAGGTACCTACCTAAGGATTAATTATGTGTATTTATGTGCCTACTGGATACACGATGCCAATTGCTGTTTAGAAATACGTATATTTTTTTACGCTATTGCCAATACCTCGATCTAAATTTTTTAATTTCCTTGAAATATTTCGCTGGGGGATTCGTCGTCTCAACTATAAAGTTATCGGTTTGTCGTACTTACTGTTTCTTTACTATACGACTATGTACACTCGAGGCAATATTAATAAGTCTCTCGTAATCATTCGTTGAATATTTTTTTGCTTCTCTGTAGCCAAAAGGATACCTTTCTAGCCTGTTTGATCTGTACGAGTACTTTACTTAGATATATACTTCTAACCTACTCATCTCAACCTATGTTTGTTTACTTTTTAAACCGTAATGTAAGATAGATAAACGTTTTCTATTAGGCAAAGGCACTGATGAAGTTGTTTTTGATTAACGTCGTGGCGTGGGTCGTGGGTGGCTGGCTTTTTGTTGTAAAAGCTCGACATCGGTAGTTGTTTTGAACGATTTTAAATAGAGCAGGGCGAGATTTCACAAACAGAATTCTTTAGTACATGGCTCGCGGTGTAAACAACATTTTGTTATTTAAAAAGCCGAGCTGCTAACTTTTCCAATGACGTATATGATGACCTGTTTCCTGTTCTAGTAGTATCCACTACTTACACGACATCGCCGTCTCGCCGACTCTATGCACTCGTACTATGTGCAGGGTATGAGTATTAAATGAGTGCAGATGCGCCATCGCCATCCTTGTACCGTATCATGAATTATGCATACACGATTCGTTTTTATTCGTAAATTTTTTCCCTGATAAATTGTGCTCGTAGGTACGTAGATGTATGGTAATGTGAATTGAGTTTTTGTTGTTTTGGTTTTTTGTGGAAAGATTCGACGGACGTTGTGTTTTTCAAATTTGAAGATAAAGTTTTAAGGCATTGTCTTTTTTTAGACAAAAATCGCAATTTTTCAAAAACAAAGTCATTTTTTCTGGAGCATGAATGGGAATTAATTTCATCATTTACTCGTAAATGTAGGGTTCTTAAAACAAAGATGGCGCCATGTTTTCATGAACTTTTAAAAAATATTTACACCTCAAAGCAATAAGTAATAAAACTCTAAAATTGATGTTCACTGCAAGGCGAAATGGACGTATTTCTAGGTAAACCAAAAATACCTTATCATTTGTTTCAAAACTGAAACTATTTTTCCAGATCAAAGCTAACAATTTTTTTCTGGAGCAAAAATGGTCCTTTTTTCTGGAGCAAAAATGGTCCTTTTTTCTGGAGCAAAAGTGATTTATTTCTGCTTCAGAGAAAATGGTATTTTTTGTCTCAAGAAAAAAATGGCTTATTTTTCTGGAGCAAAAATGGCACATTTTTCTGAAGCAAAAATGGCACATTTTTCTGGAGCAAAAATGGCACATTTTTCTGGAGCAAAAATGGCACATTTTTCTGGAGCAAAAATGGCACATTTTTCTGGAGCAAAAATGGCACATTTTTCTGGAGCAAAAATGGCACATTTTTCTGGAGCAAAAATGGCACATTTTTCTGGAGCAAAAATGGCACATTTTTCTGGAGCAAAAATGGCACATTTTTCTGGAGCAAAAATAGCACATTTTTCTAGAGCAAAAATAACACATTTTGCTAGAGCAAAAGTGGCACATTTTGCTAGAGCAAAAGTGGCACATTTTGCTAGAGCAAAAATGGCACATTTTTTTCCAGAGCAAAAATGGCACATTTTTTTCCAGAGCAATAATGGCACATTTTTTCTAGAGCAAAACTGGCACCATTTTTTTCTGGAGCGAAAATGGCACCATTTTTTCTGGAGCAAAATGGCATTTTTCTGGAGAAAAAATGGCACATTTTTTCCAAGAGCAAAAATGGCACATTTTTTCCTAGAGCAAAAATGGCACATTTTTTCCTAGAGCAAAAACGGCACATTTTTCTAGAGCAAAAATAACACATTTTGCTAGAGCATAAATGGCACCACTATTTTCTGGAGCAAAAATGGCACATTTTTTGGAGCAAAAATGGCACATTTTTTGGAGCAAAAATGGCACATTTTTTCTAGAGCAAAACTGGCACCATTTTTTTCTAGAGCAAAAATGGCACCATTTTTTCTGGAGCAAAATGGCACTTTTCTGGAGAAAAAATGGCTCAGTTTTTCCTAGAGCAAAATTGCCACATTTTTTCTAGAGCAAGAATGATGAAAAAATTTAGTGCCACTTTGTCTTTTTGGAGTAAAAATGCCTCACTTTTTTTGGTGGGAAACTGCTTATTTTTTAGCTGAAGAATGATCAGTTTTTTCTTGAGAAAAGTGGCTCTTTTTTGGAGCAAAACTAGTTCATTATTCTGAAGGAAAAATAGCTCTTTTTTTCTAGAGCAAATTAGTCTATTTTTGTAGCAAAAATGGTTCATATTTTTGAAGCAAAAATGACTCATTTTTTGGAGCAAAAATGGCTCATTTTTGAAGCAAAAAATTGTCAATTTTTTTCTTAAACAGAAAGGGTTTTTGAGGCAAAAATGACCCATTGTTTCTGGAGCAATAATGGTCCAATTTGTTCTTGAGCGAAAATGGCTCATTTTTTTATAGCAAAAAAATGGTCAATTTTTTCAGCAAAAAATAGTCAATTAATTTCTTTTAAAAAATGGCCCATTTTTTGGAACAGAAATGGTCAATCATCTCTTCTGGAGCAAAAATGGTCCATTTTGTTGTGGCGGAAACATGATCCATGGAGAAAAACTGGTCCCTGTTTTCCCAGCACAAAATGGTCCATTTTTATCTGGAGCAAAAATGATTCATTTTTTAGAAGCAAAAATAGTCTATTTTTTGGTAGCAAAAACTGTCTGAATGTTTTCCAGAGCAAACCTTGTCATTCTTTTCAATAACAAAAATGTTCATTTTTTATGAAAAGTAATAAAGGTCATTTTTCTGTAGCAAAAATGAAAGCCAAATAGTCATTTCCCAGCGCAAAAATGGTAGATAATTTGGGTCTGAACACACCCACTGATTCAAATAGTGTCTGTCTCAATCACAGGTCCTTACTTGGGTCTGAACACACCCACTGATTGAAAACAAAGTCTGACTCAACCACCAGTGATTTCACTTCTGATTGTTCGATTTTGGCAAAGAATAAATGGAAGAATGAATGGAAGAAAGAAAGAAAGAAAGACACAAAAAAAAGAACAGACAAAAAGGCTGAAAGACAAAGAGAAGAAAATATGACGAAAAGACAAGAAATTGATGACAAGACGAAAAGACGACAAATAGACAAAAAGATGAAAAGACGGAAAGTTGAAAAGATAACAAAAAGATGAAAAGACAATGAGAAGAGGATAATATGGCAAAAAGACGAAAAGACGAATAAACGAAAAGACAAAAAGATGGAAAGATAGACGAATGAAAAGATAATAAGACGATGAGACGAAAGGACAAAAGGACGAAAAGACAAAAAGACGATAAGAAAAAAGGACGAAAAGACGAGAAGACTAAAAGACAAAATGACAAAAAGAAGAAAAGACAAAAAGATGATAAGAGGAAAGGACGAAAACACAAAAAGACAAAAAGATGGAAGATGGAAAGAGACGAAAAGGAAAAAAGGCGAAAAGGTGAAAGTGAAAAGACCAAAGGACCAAAAGACTTTCAATTCAGTATTCAGTTTAGTTCAGTTCAGTTCTGTTCTGTCCAGTTCACCATTAAAATTTTCGGGTTAGAAAAAAATGATGCTGCTTATTTATGTACTTGTTTTCAAGAAGAGCAAATTGTTCATTTCTGCTGAAACAGAAATTCGCAGTTTTCTAGAGCAAAAATGTTTACCTTTCACAGCCAAAGTATAGTCATTCTAAGCAAAATAGACATTTTTTCAACACAATACTTGATAACATTTTTTCAGTGGGACATTTTCTGAAATCAAGTTGCAATTTTCCTAAATCAAAAATGGTCATTTTCTGTAGCCAATCCCCCCCCCCCTCCTCGTTTTTAATGTAGCTATAAAATTTCACATCAAAGCGGACCATTTGCATGGAATTTTCTGAATCCTTCAGCTTCTCAAACTAATTCTCACATTTTCAGTATCTACAATTTCAAAAATTTATTGGGAAAATGAAAACCTTGCCGTAGGTTTCAGAATAAATGGAAATAATCAAATTCGAGGTTGAAACGTTTGCGTCATTCATGAAAAACTACCAAAAAATTGTTCGTTTTTTTTTTGGTGAAAATTAAAATATGTTGTGCGTCATATGTATATATATAGGAGTCCGAATAACCTACGTAAGGCATGTTTACAAGATTCATTCATTTCAAATGAAAACCTATTAATAGTAGCTCATGAACGATTAAATTATCACGTATCTTTATTCATCTGTAAAAAAGTTTTACATTCTGCTCGCAAACTCGCTAAAATAGATACGTATATTTTACCCACTGCAGACAACAGGTGAAAATCTAAAAAAAGATGTTGCTTTTACGCCCTCGGAGGAATATCGTTTCCTTCACCTCCCCTTTCTATTTTGACTATTCCCTGCAGAGTTGTAAAAAGTCTTTTCCAACTTGTGAATAATATTACATTATGTAAGAGAATAGCGTATCAGAGCAAATAATATACTGAATGATGAGGTGCTTTGTACGAGTACAAGTACATCTAGAACAACACAGTGCATCTTGCCATATACGTATGAAATGATTTCGATGAGAACTGGGGCTATATTTTTGTGTAATAATAATTGTATTCGTTCGTACATCGTGTGGAATAATATACAAATAGATATACGTACCTATAGTCGGTATAATGTATAGTTCTCGGTATCATCTGCGCCGACATATCCACAGGCGTGTAAATGTAATTTTACAAAACATTACCACGCGCTTATAGTACATATATCTACGTATAGCAACTCGAATATAATTATAATGGCGTTTGTGTTTTTTACCTTATGATTTCAGAGTTGGCAAGAAAAAGAAGCCGGCAAAGTTGTGATGTACACGACGACCATGGGAATTGTACGCGAAACTTATCATAGATGTTTAAAAGTCAAACAAATCTTAAGAACACATTTAGTGAAATTTGAAGAAAAAGACGTGTTCATGAGTCGCGAACTGCAGAAAGAAATCAGAGAGAGAATGAAAACTGATGAGATCGCTGTTCCTCAGGTCTTCGTCGAAGGGATACTCATTGGCGTAAGTATTTTACCTACTCGACATGTTTCATTTCAGCACTTGCACAATAAATTAAGTACCTATCTGAATATCAGATTTGGCATTAGGTACAGGCAGTCTTGATTTTTGATCCATGGGGCATCTTGCCGAAAATTCTGAATGGATTGGACTGTTTTCAAACCGCCCCTCCCCCTAAAAAAACTTGTTTCGAGGTAAAACAGTAAACCTGTCAATCACCTTTGAAAAGATCAATCACTCCTTATGCTTGAAATCAAACATCAAAAATTATAATTTTATGAATATGATCGATCACTTTAAATCGAAGATGGGAGATGAATTTATTTTTAGAGTTCGATCAATCAAGTTTTGATCTTCGTTTGGTTTTAAAACCAAATTTTTCAATCCGATACTGTCTCTCTGAAACAGAAATCGCCCTACTTAGTTATTTTTTTGAAAGCGAAAAAATGCAATTTTTTATAAAAACTGGTTATTCTTTTCAAAACAAATTGTAATTTTTCTAAAGCAAAAGAGCAACAAAAAATTTCTAGAGCCCAAAAATGATCATTTGTAGTTATAAAATAGATAATACAACAACTTTTTCAAAAGCTAAATGATTTGTATTATACTGAAGCAAAAAATATAGTTCCTTTTTTTGGAGAAAAAAGACTCGATTTTTGGAGAAAATTGACTCTCATTTTTTGAAGTAAAATGACCCTCATTCATTGGAAAAAACTGACTCATTCATTGGAGAAAAATGACTCCCAGTTTTTGGAGAAAAATGACTCCCATTTCTTGAAAGAAATTACGCATTTTTTGTCGAAAAGTGACTCATTTTTTTGGAGAAGAATGACTCGATTTTTGGAGGAAAATGATTCATTTTTTGAGAAAAATGACTCTCATTCATTGGAGAAAGACGCCCACTTTTTTGGAGAAAAATGACTCAATTTTTGGAGAAAAATGACTCGATTTTTGGAGGAAAATGATTCTCATTCATTGGAGAAAGACGCCCACTTTTTTGGAGAAAAATGACTCCCATTTCTTGAAAAACATGATTCATTTTTTTGTAGAAAAATGACACGTTTTTGGAAAAAAAATGACTCAGACTCTCAGTCATTGAAGAAAAATGACGCCCACTTTTTTGGAGAAAAATGACTCCCATTTCTTGAAAAAAATGACTCAATTTTTGGAAAAAAATGACTCGATCGTTGGAGAAAAATGACTCGATTTTTGAAGAAAAAATGACTCATTTTCTGGAGAAAGATGACTCATTTTTTGAGAAAAATGACTCGATTTTTGGAGGAAAATGACTCTCATTCATTGGAGAAAGACGCCCACTTCTTTGGAGAAAAATGACTCGATTTTTTGAGAGAAATGACTCCGATTTCTTGAAAAAAATTACGCATTTTTTGTCGAAAAGTGACTCATTTTTCTTGAGAATAATGACTCGATTTTTGGAGGAAAATGACTCTCATTCATTGGAGAAAGACGCCCACTTTTTTGGAGAAAAATGACTCCCATTTCTTGAAAAACATGATTCATTTTTTTGTAGAAAAATGACACGTTTTTGGGAAAAAAATGACTCATTTTTTGAGGAAAATGACTCGATTTTTGGAGGGAAATGACTCTCATTCATTGGAGAAAGATGCCCACATTTTTAGAGAAAAATGACTCCCATTTCTTGAAAAACATGATTCATTTTTTTGTAGAAAAATGACTCATTTTTTGAAGAAAAATGACTCTCAGTCATTGAAGAAAAATGACGCCCACTTTTTTGGAGAAAAATGACGCCCACTTTTTTTGGAGAAAAATGACTCGATTGTTAGAGAAAAATGACTCGATTTTCAGAGAAAAATGATTCGGTTTTTGGAGAAAAATTACTCATTTTTTGAAGAAAAGTTACTCTCATTCATTAAAGAAAAATGACTCCCATTTTGTGGAAAAAATGACTCATTTTTTTGAGAAAAATGGTTTCCTTTTTGGAGAAAATGACTCTCATTTTTAGGAGAAAAATTACTCCCATTTTTTTTGGAGAAAAATGACGCCCACTTTTTTTGGAGAAAAATGACTCCCATTTCTTGAAAAAAATGACTCGATTTTCAGAGAAAAATGACTCGATTTTTGGAGAAAAATTACTCATTTTTTGAAGAAAAGTTACTCTCATTCATTAAAGAAAAATGACTCCCTGGGTTTTGGAGAAAAATGACTCCCATTTTGTGGAAAAAATGACTCATTTTTTTGAGAAAAATGGTTTACTTTTTGGAGAAAATGACTCTCATTTTTAGGAGAAAAATTACTCCCATTTTTTTTTTGAGAAAAATGACTTATTTTTTGGAGAAAAATGACTATTTTTTGGAGAAAAATAGGTAACTCATTTTTTGAAGAAAAATGACTCCTGGAGGGTTTTTGGAGAAAAATGACTCCCTTTTTTGGAGAAGAATGACTCCCGTTTTTGGAGAAGAATGACTCCCATTTTTTGGTGAAAATTGACTGTCATTTTTTGGAGAGAAATGGTTCATTTTTGAGTGCAAATATTAGATCTTTTCAGGAGCAAAAAATGGTCTGATTAGCTGGATCAAAAAAGGTCCATGATTTTACGGAGCAAAAAGGGCCCACTTTTTGAGAGCCAAATGACCTTTTTTTCTGGAGCAAAAATGGCCTATTTTTCTAAAGTAAAAACATTACTATTTTTCTAAAGCAAAAAAATGAACATTTTCCTGAAGCAGAAATGTCCCTTTTTCTGAAACAAAAATGCCCCTTTTTTCTGATACAAAAATGACAATTCTTCTGAAACGAAAGTGAACACTTGTCTGAATGAAAAAAGGTGGAAAAAATTGATATTTTTCTGAAACAGAAAATAGCCATTTTTCTAAAAAAAAAATCAAAGCCCAAAAATTAGCATTTTTATGAAGCCAATAATAAGATCATTTCCTCCAAATGGAAAAAATCACCATTTTCTTGAAAATAAAATGGCCATCTTTCTGAAGCAAAAAAAAACAAAAAGTGACCACTTTTTTACTACGAAACTGGTCACTTTTTCAAAGCAAAAGTGAGCATTTTTTGATGAAACAAGGACAAGTTTCCGAAAGCGAAAATATAGTGATTTTTCTCAGACAAAAATAGATAAGATGAAATTGTTATTTTACTAGAACAAAAAATAGTAATTTTTCCAGAGCAAAAAAGCAAAAGATTGTCATTTTTCTAAACCAAGAATATGCCATTTTTTTTAATAGCAATAGTGAAAAAAAAATTTCAGGGCAAAAGTAGTTGGAAAAATTATTATTTTTACGGAAACCTAGTGCAAAAAGGGTCTTTTACAGGCCAAAATATAGTAACTTTTCTGAAGTAAAACTGCTTTCAAATGATTGCCATATTTTTGAAGCATAACATAATAATTTTTATTTTTTCAAAAGCAAAAAAAAGTATAAAATTTCCAAAGCAAATATCTAATTAGAATATTATTTTTCTAAAAAAACAAGTGTCGTATTTCTCAAAGCACTTACTCGTATTTTTTCTTAAGAAAAAGTGATAATTTTACTGAATCAAGAATGTTTACTCAAATAAGGTTTTCAAAAACAGAAAACTGTCAATTTTCCCTGGAAAAAAATTACGATTTTTCTAAAACAATACAAAATGATTCTCCAAAGAAAAAATATACCATTTAAGGCTCTGAGACATCAAAATACCCAGGCAAAAAATTGGACGACACTCGTCAATAACAGAGGACTTCAAAACCCCGAAATTGAGTAAGAATTCAATTAAGTCATTTCATGTAGTCACACGGAATAAAATCCAAATACTAAAAACTAACCTATTTTAATTCTACCTACTTTTCAAAATACCAAATGCAACTATAGTAACCGACCTTTTTTTTGCATCACGTTGCGAACGCCATCGTCGCCACGAAATGCAGCAGCATAATATCTCGTAAATGTCGTATATTTATAACACCAAAATGATGGATTTATTGTTGCCCTGCTGCCAAATCTCATATCGCACGCATTAATCCTTAAAATATACAGGAAACACGAAAAGGCATAAATATTTACATACAATTTTTTTGCGACGAGAAAAAAAATTACGTTTAAAATTCGTACATTATTTCAAAAGCTAAATTTCACAGGGTTACCAAACTTTGAATATTTTTAGATCCATCTATGTACTTAAACTAATTTCCAGTGAAAAAAACAATAAAATCGCCCAGATAAATGCAAAGTGATCTTCAAAATTCTTCTTTATACTCACATCTAACCTATCAATGGAAAATTTCAAACTTTCCGATCCAATCAATAAATCCTCAGCACTCGATATGATCACTCCATCGACACAGCAGTTATTCTCAACAGCAAATACGTGGTGGGCGTTTAATTAATCCATAATCCATTAGACTTACGATCATACGGATCGCGTTAATCGTAAAAAAATTAGTATAAAAGGTATTAACGAAATAATTTATAAAAAATCCGCCACCACTTCCTCCAATTACACGCCTGAAAACGGAAATATTACTTATTTATATAACACGTGCGTAAGTGCAAATAAGTACCACACCACGTGAACCTACTTTTTTCACACACACCAGCACGAGGATTTTATTTTCACTAAAAATAAAAATCCAAACCGGTATTTCGTATATTAATCAATATTCGTCGATATATTATTTCCTGTTTGGCGATTGATGAATTTATTTTTTTTCTTACGCACTATCAGTCGACTAACATACATTTTCTCTATTCTTGTAACAGGATGCTGAAACCATTGATAGACTGAACGAGTCGGGCGAATTGAGAAAATTACTTAAACCTTATAAAGTAAGTGTTTTGACGTCTTAATTTACACCGAAATTAATACTATCGGACTATAATAATAAGTATATAAGTTACCTACGTTTAAATTATCCTAATTTATCTCAATCGGCGCCTGCACCTGCCTACTTAGGTATAAAATATGTCGTCGAAGCGAACTGTAATTAATAATTATAGGGTCTAGGTGTAAGTTTCAAATACCGAAACATCGGTTAAATATCTATCAATCCTTCTCTCAAAAAACGAGAAAAAAAATTGCTCCATTTAATCACACAACTATAACGTACTAAATATGTTAGTTTGTATTATGCAAAGAATTTTAAGTAGCACTGAACGAGTTATTTAATACATACAAAAGCGGAAAAAATACACAAGAAAAATAATAAAAGAAAAATACATACACACAACTCTACGTTAAACATAATTTATGAAATATTACAGTAAAAAATATCAAGAGGTATACTCGCGTGATACAAAAATGCGTGCTGGACAATCGCCCAACCTGCTACACAGTGAAATGAAATTATACCTTTATAAGCTCCCCTCACTTCTTTTAACCCTCATCTTCTATATAACGCCTATCTAGATATATGTGTACTATACACACATGCTAAATGCATTTATGCACTAATAGGCATATCATAAATACGACTAACGCACTGATCTACATTTTACTTGTAATTATGCGCATCGTGTTCCTATTTTAATTATCTACCAGGTATTTAGCCCGGCCGATTCGTCGTAATCAACTAACGGGCTCGTGTATACGTTTTGACGTGTGTTGAATTTCATTTTGTATTTAAAACAGGTAGTCTCGCATCCTCTTTTGTACTTGGTTGCCTATAGCAAAAAAATCCTTCCTTTGAAAGCATTCACATCCATTCGTAGGTACAACAAAAAAACGAAAAATTTCCCGTATCGGTTATTTTTTGTCACTTTAGGCAATTGAAGATTACACCAATTTCGTACTACACATTATAACGGTCAAAGAAGTATACGAAAAATTGTATCTCGATAAAAACCTGCTGAAATTAGGTACCTACTCGTACCTGGCAGCAATTTAACCTCGTTTCAAAATGATCTCAAATTAATAGGCTAATACAACATTCATTTATTTGAAATTCAACTTATGGTGAACGTCCATTTCGAGGACTAAATTTACAATTTTTTCTTCTCTTTAAGTTAATCGCCATATCTGGAGCTAAGCCAATTATACTTTTGTTTTCATCACCTTGGCCGAGTTTGTGGATCGTTGTCATTATAGATAGGTAGGTATAGGTATTACTCGTATACTTACAGTGATAAGTACGAGTATGTCGTAGGTAATGTGGGAACATCACTGAGAGATAATTAACAATACAGATGATTCGGATCATGAAATGTGGATTTTTCGTCGGAACCTATCGTTATAAGTATGACGTACTTTTGTTTTATGATCATCTTCTATAATAATTTCAAAGATATACTGGCATTCTTCTGTGTACCTAAGATACCTGGAAATTGAAGGAAGATATGTATTAATTTTTTATTTGTACATCTTCTCTATATTCAAGTTTCCAAATTTTGAAAAAAAAATAGGGACTTGGAAGGGCTCTGATGGCTTGAATCAAATTAATAACCGGATATTATAATTTTTCATTTTTTTTTGGAATAGGGGGGGGGGGTTGAAAGAGCATCGAGAGGTCGTCTTCCATAAATTGGAAAATCATCGAACTCAATATTTTTGAACACCCCATGTGAACAACAGCAAAATTTCATTTTCAATTTTTTGGTTTCTCAAACATGTTTATAAAGGAATTTATGGGTAAGGGAGGGGGAGGGGAGGGGGTTAAGAGATCCTAGATCGAAAAATAATTCGATCAATTCGAATTCAGCGACCTCGAGTTAGTAGAAATCGAGGTCACACAAGATTTTCATTTTTCCCCATTTTTTTCAAAATGGCGAATGGAGGGGAGGGGTAAGTATCAAATTAACCAGATCGAAAAAATGAGTCGATATTCGAACTCAGCGACCTCGAATTAGTAGAAATCAATAGGTCACATCAAGTTTTCGTAATTTTTCATTTTCTTCAAAATTGAGGGGAGGGGAGGGGTGTCAAAACATTCAGATCGAAAAAGTAAGTCGATATTCGAACTCAGCGGCCTCGAATTAGTAGAAATCGATAGGTCACACCAGATTTTCATATTTTTTTCAAAATGGTGGATTGAAGGGAGGGGTGAGTATCAACAGAACCAGATCGAAAAAATAAGTGCATATTCGAACTCAGCGACCTCGAATTAGTAGAAATCGATAGGTCACAACAAGTTTTCATTTTTTCCCCATTTTCTTCAAAATTGATGATGGAGGGGGGAGTGTTGAAACAGCCAGATCGAAAAAATAAGTCAATATTCGAACTCAGCGACCTCGAATTAGTAAAAATCGATAGGTCACATCAGATTTTCATTTTTTTACATTTTTTTCAAAATTGGGGTGGAAGGGAGGGGTGTCAAAACATCCAGATCGAAAAAATGAGTCGATATTCGAACTCAGCGACCTCGAGTTAGTAGAAATCGATAGGTCACACCAAATTTTCATAATTTTTACATTTTTTTCAAAATTGATGATGGAGGGGGGAGTGTTGAAACAGCCAGATCGAAAAAATAAGTCAATATTCGAGCTCAGTGACCTCGAATTAGTAAAAATCGATAGGTCACAACAAATTTTCATTTTTCCTCATTTTTTCATACTTGGGGATGGAGGGGGGGGGGGTGTCAAAACCGCCAGATCGAAGAAATAAGTCGATATTCGAACTCAGCGACCTCGAGTTAGTAGAAATCGATAGGTCACATCAAATTTTCGTAATTTTTCATTTTCTTCAAAATAGTGGATAAAGGAGAGGGATATCAAAACAGCTAGATCGAAAAAATAAGTCTATGAAAATATAGTGAGCACCGTCAGGTCACATCCCACAACGCCATTTTCAATTTTTTAGCATCTGGTCATGCTTCGAGGCACTTATGAGAGGGGAGAAGAGGGAAGATGATTTTTAAAGGACTGAGAAGTTCAATTAATGCATTTTTATTGAATATATGGAGTATATACTTATTAGAGGAGCCAAATGTTCAAATACATTCATGGAGGGGAGAAGAAGGAAAAATGACAAAGGAGCCAGATATTCAAAATGGGTTTATTGAGGAGAGGTGCCAAACGATATTTGAACTCAGCCTCATCAAATTACCAAAAATGCATGCCATGTTTTCGTAATTTTTCACTGTTTTTCGAAATGGGGGTGGGGGGTTGGAAGCGTATAGAAATGTTACATTCCAAAAATTAAAGATATTCAAACACAGCTCACTTCTGAAAACCTGTAAAAATGATACGCCCCACACTATTATTTTCACTTTCTTGTCGTATTGATCATGTTTATAAAGACATGTTGAGGAGGAGGGGGTAGATCGAAAAAATTAGTATATTCTCGAACTCAACACCTTCTCAAATTAGCGAGAATTGATAGCCCTATTTATATCACATCATGTTTTCATGATTCTCTATTGTTTTCAAACCTGTGGAGGGGATTGGGGGATCACAACCCAAAAACTGGTACCTAGTTTTTTGAATTCAGCACTTTTGAAAGACTGTGAAAGTAATATGCCACTCTACATTTTCAGTTTTTTGGAATCTTGACCATTTTAAAGATACTAATGGGGAGGGCGGTGGGTTCATTCAGAGGCCAGATCAAAAAAATAAACACTATTTGAACTCAGCACTCTTGAATTAATGAGATGGGTCTTGGAGGAGCGTTGAGAAGTCGCAACCCAAAAAGTAGAATATATTCGAACTCAGCCCTTGCAGACATCAAATTTTGAAGTAAACGGGTCATGGAATTTTAAAACCTCAAATCATACCTTTGGAGGATCTGAAGAAATGGCTAAAATACTGCTTAAGTAGTGAAACTATCCTAGAATGGTCAAAGTTTCCGTTTTTCTCCAGGAATGGTCCTACTTTGAGAATCCCTTAGCTCGACCTCTCGTAGGACAGAGAGGCTCAAAATTTTTCTGAGCAGTCTCCAACTTAAAATGAGCTTTTTAACCAATTTTTTGTTAAATTCCAAGACTTGTTTTTTTGCAATCGGTCCCTTCTAAAAATTGTGGGAAAAAAATGTCTCATGATTTTGACCGAATTTCAAGAAGACTTTCTTTCGAGTTGAGAATGGCTCTGGAGGTCTTTCCAGAAGAAAAAATCATTTTCAAAAGGAAGTAGGTACCTACATATTTGAGCTTATCTAAAAACTATAGACACTGTACCTGCGGGAAGACATCCAACTAGCGGCCATATTGGCTGAATTACGTGTGTCATGCCAATTTATCCCGCTGGGTGCTTTTGGCTGCGCTATACGTCAGTTTGCTGGCAACAGGGAAAAGGGAGGGTTGTGTAGTCCGCGAGGTACTCCTGACTGCGCGCGCAGCCAGGAGTACCTCGCGGACTACACAACCCTCCCTTTTCCCTGTTGCCAGCAAACTGACGTATAGCGCAGCCAAAAGCACCCAGCGGGAGAAATTGGCACGACACAAGATTTTACTACCGTCCCTTTTCCCCGTTGCCTGCAGTTGGATGTCTTACCCGGAGGGCACAGGTACAGTGTCTATACTAAAAACATTTTTTCAAGGCTGACGAGTGAGCCTCATGAGTGTCCACTGTCCAGTTACCGATTTGCCCCGATTTTTTCAAGTCAGAGGACCCCTAAGGTAGTTTACGATAAAACTGCGGGTCTTACAGGGGTCAAAAAGTCTCGAAATTTTGGATTTTTGGCTAATTCCACCAATATAAAAAATGAAAACGTGCTAACAACAGTCAAGCGTCAAAAAGTAGCAGGGCCCACAGCTGGTATTTTTTGGGCCCAAAATTTTAAGGAAATTAGCCAAAATGGTCGAAAAATGCGATTTGTTTGCCACAACTTTTGGAATCATTGAACTCCTCAGATCGCATTTTTCAACCATTTTTGGGTGGATAGTTTTTTTGGTGCGTAATTTGGTGCCCAAAAAATACAATTTTTATTGTGCAGACTCGAAAACGAGCACAAACCTCAGGAAACTCGACTGGTAACTGACTACAAAATAAATTACCATAAATTTTCTAAAGTTTCAGCTACCCAATCGTATTTTTCGACCATTTTAATTGGACATTTTTATTCAAAAGTTTTCGGCTCAAAAAATACTCTTTCGGATGCAAAGACTCAAAATCTACTAAAAGTCAAAATTTTTAGACCTTTGGACCACTGTGGAGTTTGTAGTTTTACGACTGGACAGCTAAAATGTTGTGAGATTTTTTTCATCAATTTCTGGAGCGAATTGCAAAAAAAATGTCTTACATTTTGACAAAAATTGATGAGAAAATTAATTTCAAGTTGAAGACAGTGCTTTAGCAATTCAAGCAGTATTTCAGCCATCCCTTCAGCCCCTCCAAGGTATGATTTGAGGTTCAAAAATTATTTGACCTGTAGACTTTGAAATTTCATAATTGATTTCATACCTTTAATTTTTATCAAAATTTTAAAAAATCGTTCAAGTGACAATGGCACATCGATTGTGACTAATCTGATGACGTTTAGTTCAAATATTGAATTTTTTTCTTCATGTAGCCCCTCCAAACTCCTCCTCACTGCATTCATCTGAGCTCACCTCCAAGTCCCTTCTCACCAATTTGAGATTGCTGAGTTCAAATAGGTGCTTATTCTTTCGAACTTGAGGTTTCCTTGTGAGAGAACATTTTAAAATGTAATGAAACCAATTTTTTGACCATTATTGCCATTTCTGAAAATTTGAAAAAATTTGACAAGTGTTCGGTTTTCTTTGGTGATTTTTTGACCACCCACTCCACGATTTTTAAAGTACACTGGTATTATTTTTCTGATACATCGAGAACAAACTACGAGATAGTGTATCGAATGAACGCACGAATCAAGATTTTATATTTTTATTTCATTCGGTGACTCTTGACTCGTCATCTCATGCAGCAATTTTTTTTTCACTTTACCTTCTCGCTTGCGCAATGATACTTAGATATGCTTCCACGTTGCGTATACCTAGCTACTCGAGGATCTGGAGAAAAAAAAATGCTGCTGCGTTTCGTTTCAAATCATAATGATTTTCTCATTGTTAGTAGATGATTTTGCAAATACTCGGGTTATATATGCTGCTACCTACCTACGAGTACCTATATGCCATACTCGTTCCGTATATTAAAAGATTTTAGCTCACATACATATAGGTAGGTGATACGTCATGCGACGCTGGAACTTATTATTGTGCGCCAAGTCAAATTAGCGACGCTATTTCATATCCATGTTGTTGAGGTGAAAAGAGCTACCAGTATAAGAGACAGAGAGACGTAGAAAGAGAATCGGCTAAAGCCTAAAGCGCACAGCATCGGCATCAAGTCGACTACTTTATAAGCCATAATGATTATTTCCTGAAATAGCACAACAAGCACACAGAGCACACACACTGACAATTGCAATTGGTGAGGTGAGGTAAGGTGCCTCAGCGACCTGGGATCCTCAATACTATACACACACAGACAAGGTGGCAAGAAGGAAACCGCTGTAGATTGGTCGTATTATAGTAATCCTGTAAACACCGTGTACTTGTAATGCTATTATCTGACGAGGTTATTAACATCGGCTACACATTATGGTATGGTACACAGCTTCACTATTAATATGGTAAACTGTACGTTAAATGAGCGGCCCAACGATTAGCATATTCGAGGATTAGATGATGAGAAATTATGGTTAATGCTCGTACATATATATGTACCTACCTATGTAGCTGTACCTGTAAACGTACAACGAGCATTAAGTATACCCGTGTTGATATACTTATGGTTTTTTTTTCTCCTTCTTCTTCCACTCCCAGAGAGATTTTCCATCTCTGTGGGTTGTTTTGGTTCCGTACGACGAGTATTTTCATATGTAATTCGAATATACGTACTAGTACGAGTAGATGGAGGTAGAAGTAAGTTACCTACTCGAGTCGTGCTAGTCTCATTTTATCGGTTCGCTGCGTCTGTATTAAGGTTGACTTTACGTGCGTGCTCAGTGACCATTTTAATGGGTGCAACGATCATGGTGGGCTGATAAAGTACCTACTCAAGTCTATGGAATATCCAACATGATACGAAAATTATACGATGATAGAGGATTCTTTGGAGAATCCGGTGACGAGATTCTGTCGAGGTTTTTTTTATTGAAACATTTGAGTGCCCACTGTCCAGATAAGCCTTCTTTTTCCATTTTCTGACAAAAATATGTTATGGTATTCTAATGGAGATGATTTCTGTGGCCTAAAATCTTCGAAAAGTTGCCCAAAAATGGTCGAAATTTCTGGAGAAAATTGCGAACTCGCTGAAGGCTCAAGAGTGGCTCAAAACTGGTAGGTAGTTTTCGTAGTGGGAGGAAGGTGTCTCGAAATGAAGCAATAATTCATACTATTTTATTCTTGAGTTTGAGAAAAAAATATTTTATGAAAAAATTGGAAAATGGCCATAAAAGTGGCTCCTTTGAGTTTTTTGAATTTTCCAAAATTCATCAAAAATCCAAAAATGAACTTCAGCACTTAAAACTTTGGGGTAAATATCTGAAGAGAGAAGAGAAAGTGGAAAAAATCCAAACTACTGAAAAAAATAAAACAACGTATCAAAATTTTTAGGTTTCTAAGATCGCTAACTCTGATTTATTCGAAAATCAAATTCGAGTCTTGCAGAGAAAATTCTGTCCTTAAAAGTTCGAAAATGTAATCAATTTTGATTTTGGGTCGAAACGGATTCAGAAATAAGAATCAGTGTCCATAAAAACCAACTTTTCGATACCCAATTTGCTGTTTTTATTTTAAAATGTTTATCCTCAGGTCTCCCTTTGGGGCCTCTGGGGAGACTCAGGTTTGAATGGGGTTAAAAATTGAAATTGATGCCCTTGAAAACCATACTTCGACACCCATGTTGTATTTTTGACAAGCTTTTGGCTCCTAAGCCCTCATCATAGAGGCTCACTTTTGATTTTGGTGTCGAATTGATTTCAAAATTAGAATCAGTGATCTCAAAAATCTACAATTTTGATAGCCCAATTACATTTTTTAAAATTTTGGGCCCGAATCCTCATCAAGGGGACTTATTTTTTGGTTAGACGTCAAATGAGGTTACAGAATCGGAACCAGCAGCTTTAAAAACTTGTATTTTGGTACCCAAATTGCATTTTCCCCAATTTTGGGTCTCATCTTTTTTCCAAGGTTCGAGATGAGAGAGTTCAATTTTGATTTAGGGATCAAAATGATGTCAGAATTAGAGTCTGGGCCCTCGAAAACCTAAATTTCCATACCCGTATTGCATTTTTCATAATTTTGGCCCTCAATACAGCCTTCACCAAGGGGCTAAATTTTTGTTTCTGGGTCAATTTGATCAAAAAATCAGAATCAACTCCCTCAAAAACCTGTATTCCAATATACACTACATTTTTCATAATTTTGGGCTCCAGCACCCTTCTAAGGCTCGAGAGGGGGGGTTCAATTTTGGTTTTAAATTCAAACAGATATCAGAATTAGGATCAGGGCTCTCGTTCTTTTTTTTGTTAAATTTTCCCTAGTCAAAAAAGGTCAATTTTTGGGAAAGTTGTCAAAAAGTGTAATTTTGTGGGGGGGGGGAAGAATGTCAAAAGGCGTCAATTTTTGATAAGACAGTCAAAAAGTACCCATTTTTGGCACAATTGTTAAAAAACTTCAATTTTTGTCAAAATTTTCGAAAATTGTCCATTTTTGGTAAAATTGTCAAACAACCCTGTTCTTGCAAAAATTGCTCAAAAAAAATTTTTTTTTGCTGAAATTGCCAAAAAATTACCGTTTACCTATTATCAAAATTATCAGTGTCCATTTTTTTACGAGTTGATGAAAAATTGTAATGTTTTTTTTTTGTCAAAATTCTCAGAAAATGCAAAATTTTATTCAAAAATACCAAAAAGTACAAAATTTTGGCGTTGACACTTTTTATATTAAAAATGATTTTTTTGTACCTCACAAATCGTAAGGTATGATTTTTCAATCAAGTAGTTCAAAACTGATCGTTCACGAATAAATCTCGAGTCATAGCGAATAACGTACGAACGAATTTTCCCATTAAGATTGTACGTAATATTGAAAGAAAATCGTGTCGAAATGAATTTTATCGAAGGACAAAATTATTTTCATTGAATTTCGTCAAAATGTAACAACAATCGTTTGAATTTTTTCACTCGAATTGTCCATTACTATCTCTCAGCTGACAGTCATCGCAACACACTGAGCTACTGATGTCTATTTTATGGTCAACGCATAATGCTTTTTTTTTCATTCATTCTTTGCTCTCAGCTTAAGCAAATATGCACACACAAAAAAAAGAAAAAAGACACACCGTATTATTATTATTACATTATTTCAGTGAGTAAAGCACATACCTACACATATATGTGCGTATGTTTGAGTTTTATTATTATATTTAGGTTAAGTAATCACGAATCACGGTTTACTTTCTATATACGAGCATATTATACTTATATGTACGAAGATGCGATCGTTTTTTTCCTCTCCTTATGTATCGTATTGTGATGTGATGTATACGTATATGTGAAACGATTAACACACACACACAGAAAAAAAGAAGAGAACAAAAAAAATACGATGAAACAATAACCATAAGGTATATGTGTGTGGATTGATTGGTATATATTCTACATTCGATCGAAGGAATGACGAGCGGTTTTCATTTATACGAGCTGCTAAACGATTACGACTTATTGTGATAATTTTTCGGTCAGTCTGTATGGTATGAGGTACACCTTATGAGCGAACGATTGTGAATAAATGCGTATAGTACGTATATTTATGTGTTGTATTCGAACGTTGGCTCAAGCAAAGATAATAATAACGTTTTCTCTTTAAACGATCGCACACCAATGAAAGTTTCATCGAGGTGGCATTTCTTCGCGTACCAACGACGACTCATCGAGAAAACAGGACAGTGTGATTGGTGATTGGTGTTGTGCTTTTATAGAAGTTTCGAGATTTCATTTTTGCAATGATGAGATAAATTTATATCTGACTCTGGAATCTCTATTAGGTGAGTTTTCGATTTTGTTTGCCCTTCAAAGCTTGATTATGTCTGATAATTCATTAAATTTCATCAATTTTGAGCCAAAACTGGGTGAAGAGCTTGTATCAGAAGTTCAGATGTGTGACGAAGTTATGTACAAAGGTTGATCGAAAAGTAACCCCTCCTGCTTTGTGGCGCACTCTACAGGAAGGTTACAGAAGTCGTTTTACACTCCAATCGATAGAGAATTTCATCAGCTTTCCAACGGTATGTTTGTGATTGTTGTGAGATAATCACAAGCGAACCTGTATCCAATAAAGTGAATGAAGGTTTCCGCACTCGGTTCATGCGAAGCAATTTCTGAATTTTCCACGATTTTCCACCTTCTGCTCTGTGTCGCGCTTCAGAGGAACGTTACATTACAGAAGTTGTTTTACACTCAATCGATAGAGAATTTCATTAGCTTTCCAATGGTATGTTTGTGATCGCTGTAAGATGATATCAAGCGAACTTGTGTTCAATAAAGTGAATGAAGGTTTGGTGCTCGTTTCAAGAAAACAGCAATTGAACCGAGCACCCAAACCTTTATTCACTTTATTGGACACAAGTACGCTTGATATCATCTCACAGCGATCACAAACATACCATTGGAAAGCTAATGAAATTCTCTATCGATTGAGTGTAAAACAACTTCTGTAACATGTCGCCAAAGCACAGGAAGTGAAAAAATTCAAAATTTTTTTTGCATGAACCGAGTGCGGAAACCTTCATTCACTTTATTGGACACAGGTTCGCTTGTGATCATCTCACAACAATCACGATCATACGGTTGGAAAGCTGATGAAATTCTCTATCGATTGGAGTGTAAAACGACTTCTGTAACCTTCCTATAGAAGGCGCCACAGAGCAGGAGGGGTTACTTTTCGATCAACCTTTGTATTGTAGGAGGGGGAGGGGTGAGACTGAAATTATGCCATCTTTTGCCACAGACTGTCCCTCCCTCCCCACCTCAAATCCAGCATTTTTCTTTCTAATCAGCCAGGTGTATTTTGAACAAATTTTGAAAGGGGGAGTTGAATATGTATGAAAATGTTGAATAATTTCAAATGTTCGAAAACGATGCTTTTATACTCGACAAAAAATTTGAATTGTTTATTGCAAGGTTAATACTCAATCAATCAATCAATCAATCAATATTTATTTATTTTTAAAAATATTTTGAAATTACAAAATATCTCCCCTATGAATTACGCAAGCGAGGGGCCTCCGTGGTAACATTGTTCATGCGAAAAAAAAAAAATTAACAGATTGAAGGAGGAGAGAAAAAAATAAAAAGAAAGAGAAACAAACAAAACCCACCAAAAAATAAAAAATAAATACGTAATTAAGCAAATGAAAGAGTATAAAACAAAACTAAAAGCTAAAAATAATGAACACACAGGAAAGTTTAACAAATTCATTTATCATCATAGAATAAAAAATGAGTGCATCTACAGCGAAATAACAGGACCTCACATACTATAAGCAAACAGAAGGCAGACATGTGATGTAATACTACCCAGTAGTCTGTAAGGTGTTTTTGCTCTCCAGTAACCACCTGACTAGTGCCAGGCAGGAGCCCAAACTTCTACTCATCACTGCATTAAAATGCTTTGGCAAGCACCACGGAGCCTGGGCACCTGCAGATCTGTCTCGTCGGTACCTAGGTAGGGGAGCAATGGTAATGGACGTAATGGTGTTATCAATTTTCCTCCACCTCGCATTCACATAAGCTCTAAAGGACCTATTCCTTTGTATATAGTCAATTGCCTGGACTTGATAGAGTTTTTGAATAGGCAGAATTTCTAGTTTTTGAAAATCATTGTTCGTACTTTCCCCCTTTTTTTACCTACAATGCTCCTAACTGTCCATTTTTGTAGAATATGGATAGGTAGGTTCTAAGTGACAGTCCGCCGATCCCCCCCCCCCCCCCAGATGAACAAGCCATACTGGAGCACAGATTGATAGAGGGCATAATAAATTTTTACCATGTGTTGAGTGCCAAAATTTTGTGCCAGGAAGCAAATCAAATAGTTTAGTTTTCTAAGTTTAGTTTGTAAGTATAAACTTTGTTCTTTCCAGATCAATTTGGAATCAATCATTATTCCGAGGTACCAAGTTGACTCAACTTGTGACAGGGGCATGCAGCCACATGGAGCCATTCGGGCTTTCATGCATGTAGCACCTAGACCCCCAGTCAGGGGAAACCCTATAGCCAAAACTTAACAATTTTGATTTGGATGAATTTGGTTTTAATTTATGTTGCCAGAGCCAGCCTCCCAATAATTTCAAATCTTCATTAATAAACTTAATAAGATCATCTTGATTTTTGGCCCTATTTACTAAAGTTGTATCGATCGTCTGCAAATCCATATGAGAGGCGTTTTGCGATATGGGTCCTTGTGGTGATTCGATGTTTTTTTTTTTATTGGCGATTCCAACTTACTTTTACATGAGAAATCGAATGGTGCAATCAGAGTTCACCTATCTCATCAACTTCTCGTTTTAAAAATTACTTGAACATGAATACTCAAAAACTCACATTTTTGGGAAATCAAAAAACAAAGTTTTTGTTTGTTTTTGATTTTAAAAAAAAGAAGAAAATGTCGATGGAAAAATTATTTTATTGTTGTTACCTATGTAAAATTTCATGGCGAATACAAATTTTGCGGTATTTTTTTGCGGGGTAGTCTGTAACTTTGTGTAAATTCGGCTGTTCACCACAAGGTCCCTTTTCTAAATCACAGATATCAGGCGATGATGCACAAATTTTGTCAAAATTTCCCATCCAACCTATGTGCAAGACAACACTGCACCCAAAAATTAAAAAAAAAAAAATTGAAAAAATCGAAGCGATTTGATGTTTTCTCTCTCCTGAAAAATCGAAATATCACCACAAGGGACCTTATTGCAAAACCCCTCTCATATAATGTCCCATTTAATTTTAGTTCGAAAATGTCACTAATGTAAATTAAAAATAGGATTGGTCCTGGTATGCTGCCCTGTGGTACCCTATCCCTACTGACAAAAATTATGTGATATAGCATGCTAAAATGCATGCTTTCATGCATAGCACAAACATGAGTGAATTTGGACTTTTTTCAAAAAAAGCATGTGATTCAGCCTGCGAATATCATGCGTAAAAGTAATGTTAAAGCATGTAAAATGAAATAAAAATTGAAAGATTTTTTGCCCTGAGCGGGGGATCAAACCCATGACACGCAATATCTATTTTTCTGCATTACCTAACCAACTCGGCCACTTCGCTGCTTGCAAAGAGTGGAGTTATTTCCCCATAAATGTTTGCACTTTTTGGACTTCGGAGAAAAATTTAAAAATTTAATAAGTTCACAACGCACAAACATTTATGCGGAAATAACTCCACTCTTCGCAAGCGGCAAAGTGGCCGAGTGGGTTAGGTAATGCGGAAAAATTAAAAACCGTTAGTCCCCAAGTTCAAATCTCGCCCAGGGCAGAAGTTTTTTTCAATTTTTCTTTTATTTTACATGCTTTAACATTACTTTTACGCATGCTATTCACAGGCTGAATCGCATGTTTATTTTTGAAAAAAGTCCATATTCATGCATTACGCATCAACACGCCTGTTTTTATGCATAATTTTGTCAATAGGGATGCACTACAGGTAAGAAATTCCCAATTTTATTCCCAACTTTAACAGCTTGAGTACTTCCCTTCAAATAGGATCTGAACTAGTCATGCTGCACACACAGTTCCAGAGCTTCTGTAAAAGAATCCCGATATCAGCCGTGTCAAATGCCTTACTGAGATCAAGGTATGCCGCCACAACACTATCACCCGCATCTAGACCATCGACTACCTCAGTAATATGATCAAACAGAGCATCACTGGTACTCTTCCCAGACAAAAATCCATACTGCTGTTTTGAAAAGAAATCTTTTGAATGCAGGAAATTTAAAATTTGATTTTTTACAACTTTTTCAAAAATTTGTGATAGTACTGAAAAAAGGGAGATTGGCCTGTAATGTTCCATAAATAATTTACTCTTGTTCTTATGAACAGGGACAACAATGGCATTTTTCAGAGACCATGGGAATCTTCCTTGATTTATTGATTTGTTTAAGACATCAGATACTGAAATCAAAAATCAAAAATTCACAATTTTTTCACGTTTTTTTTCAGCCTCTTGGCCTTTGAAAATCAAATTTAAAAAGAGAACAGAATATTTTCGATTTTGCTCGAACGAAGCGAGAACGAAAGCTTCAGAAAATATGTTTTTTCTCAATCAGTCTTAATCCGAACCTATTTTCTACTTAGAAAAGGGCACTTCAACTCTTTCAAATCCTACAACATTCTAATCAAAAACTCTATAAACCTATTTCGTGTCCAAAACATCTCACCTGTTGCTTTCATTTTTTTCCATCATCACAACATCTGGAGTAACACACGATTACTTAAACGTGCCTCCATAGATATTGTGCGTTTGAGTAAGTATTAAGCTTCATCTACGTACCTAAACTTATATCTCTCTAACCACGTAATAATTTCAAAATTAGTAACCGCATAACGAGAGAAATATAGGTACCATTGAAAGAAGAAAAAAAAACTCAACAAACACGTAGTGTTTTAATAATGCACGCGCATTACTTTCAATTTTTATTCTCCTTCATCTCGCAAGTCGTAGTAGTATTTCGCTAATCGATTCAGCACGATATTACACATATTATACATAGGTATCTCCGCACTAAGTACCTTCCCTGCGTATAGGTAAAGAGTACCTACACACTAATACGACTACGAATACATAGTACGAGTATAATGTCGTATACTATCCTTACAGTTCCGAATATTGAAATTTCAATTCATCATCCGTGAATTATTTTACCATCACGACATTGTATTCGAGTAGGAAAAGGTTACGCAGCTGGCTGGCGGGTAAAGTGAGCGTGAGCATATAGCATATCTCGTAGAATCTACTCGTAGTATACGAGTACTTGTGTTTAAGCATGCGATGGCGAATGAGGTGACACAATGCACACGTATACTATGTACGAGTATACTCACTGAGCCATGAACTGGCAACAATTTCCTCAATCTTCGAAATTAAATATCCATCAGGAAATAATTCGCCTTCACCGTCTGCTGCTCGCTGACGATGACGATGACGAGTCAGCAACGACGTCGACGCAGACAGGACGCACGTACATATACGAGTATTACAACCGTTAAATATCGATATGCGAAAAATCTCACTACCTCTCGGGCTGTTTCTGTTTCATAATTCGATCGCGAGCATTAGGGCATTACCGGTAACATGTCGTAGAATATCTAGAAGGAGGCGGTTTAAATCAAAGTTATAAATACGGATACGTAAATAAATTGCAAGCCAGATCGACGTTACCTACGATATTTTAGCACTTACGTTACCTAGTTTGAAAAGAAATTACTTATTTGGACGGAATCTGGTGCACTGAGGGTCAATTTGCAAATAAGAAAGGGTGGCGAGGAGGAGGGGGGTCAAAAAAATAATAGAAAAGTTAATTATGTATTACTCTGAACTTTTTACTAATTTTCATTGACATCAGATAAACGATGAAATGGATTAACTCTGATAAAACTGAACCGACGCCTGCAACTTGATGGTAGCCAACTTATCTGGCACGAGGTTCATTCATCATTTCTGGATTTTGAGCATAAGAAATCCGATGGAATAACATGAGAATTTGTTGAAATTACAATAAAATGAATAATCAGGCATTTACAAACCTGTGCTTTCAATTATTCACCCGAATTTTTGATTTCAAAATACCTAATGAAAAATTGTAACTGATTTCTGACGGGACTTTAGGAGGAAAAGTTTGGATTTTTCAAGAAAATAATTCCAAAATTTGTAAAAAATTTCTCACAAGTCTAAAAAAAACTTGCGTTGAAAGCCCCCCTCCTTCCAGTTTAAAAAAATAAAGAAATGGAAGGGGAAAATCGTGTTCAAAAAATTTTTATTTTTGCGTTAGAATTCTTGTGAATAATCTCACATTTAAAAAAAAACGTTTCCCGTTCCCCAAAACTATTTTGGTCTCTTATGGAGCCCCCCTTCCCCCTCCAAAGCTGCTCAAACTCAAGAAAAATGAAATGAATTAAAATGGGGAACTTTTTTTTTTTGGAAATTTACCAATACTGACTGAGAATGCTTCTAAATCACCCAAATTTGAATAAAACCCGTTTTCAGTCCCCCCTCCCTCATGCTTAGACAATGTTATAATTGTCTAATAAATAGCAAGTCCAACCCAAAGTTCAAAAAATCAAAAATAAATTAAATACTCCACGATCGCCGAATTTTTTCAAATTTTCATTTCCATCATCAGAATTCTTTTAAATAGGTAACCAAATTTAAAAAAAAAATGTACTCTACATCCCCCCTTCCCTCACAATACGAGCTATAGAGGCCAAGAGAAGTTTTTCATGAGAAGAGAGGTTCGGAACCATTATTTAATAAAAAATGATCATTTTTTTTAAAATTTAAAAAAATATATTTTTGAAAATCATTTTTTATGAAAAGATGGTTATTTAGAAGAGTTTTGACCAGAAATGGAAAATTTCCAAAATTCTGAAGGAACACAGTTTTTTACTATGTAAGTATTGCATATGATTTTCCTAAATTGGTGGGCTTCTTACAGGAGAACCAAAATGGATTGAGGGACCCATGGGAAGTTTTTTTTTTGAAAAGGAGGGTTCAGTCGGAATAATTTTCAATAATTTTTTTGTTAATTTTTTCCAATTTATGGGAGGTGGGGGTGGGGGAGGTTCATTCGAGGGAATTTCTATTTTTGGTGAAAAGAAGTCGAGTGAGGTTTTTTTATTGAAAAAAGTGTTGAAAGAAATTCTGATCCTGAAGTGAAAAATTGTCAGTAAGCTTTTAGAAGCTTTTATTTTTCATTTCTCCAATTATTGTTATCAATGAAGGTGGTACCAATATTATTTAGAAGGGGAGGAGGAATCATGGGAGGCTTTTCTCAAAAACAGGTCTAATTAAGCTAGATTTTCTGACCGCAAAATGCAAAATTTTCAAAAATTTTTGCGAACTTTCCTAAATTTTTTATTTTCCAGTTGATTTTTTGAAATTTTAATCGATCAATCAATCAATTTCATGTATTTGGTTCAGTTTTACAACTTTATCACAAACTGATAGAGGGGTCTATCTATGTAAAAGAATTTGTATTCTGAAAAAAGTGGAAAGGGGTTAGGAAAGGTTTTACCTAGTAAAGAGACTAATTCAGAATAAGTTTGACTTGGTGGAGAGGGGGGGGGGAGTTATACAAGGAAATTTCTATTTTTGGAGAAAGTGGTTCGAGGGAAGTTTTTTTTTTTTGAAAAAGTATTTGGAAAAATTCTGATCAGAAATGAAAAATTTTCAGAAAGTTTTTACATGTTTTAATATTTTATTTCTCAAACTAATTTTTAAATTAAGGGCAGCGAGATCAATATTCTTAAGATGGAGAGAGTTGTGGGAAAGTGAGGGATTTTCTTGAAAACGGATCTAGGTAGGTATTTAGGATGATTTCAATTTCTGATCAGAAATGCAAAATTTTCAGAAAGTTTTCACAGATTTTAATTTTAATTTCTTTAAATTGTTTCAATGAAGGATTGTTGAGGTGGAAGAGTGTCGTGTGAGGCTTCTCTGGGAAATTTAGGTGGACTTTTCTGACCAGAAATGCAAAATTCTCAAGAAATTTTCAACTTGCTTTGATTTTTGATTTTTTTTTTGTCGATTTCATTCAATGTAGGAGAGCTTATAATACAGGGGAAAATGTATTCTTAGAAGAAGGGAGAGGGGTTAGGGGAGGTTTCTCCTAGAAAAAGGAATACATTCAGAAAAATTTCAACCCAAAACGCAAAATTTTCAAAAAATGTCCAGACTTGAATTTTTTTGTTTGTTTGTTTTTTCAATTTTGGAGGAGATTCCGTACGAGAAAGTCAATATTTTTGAGGAAAGTGAGAGGGGGGGGTCGAGGGATGATTTTTTTGAAAATAGATTTCTTTGTAACGATTTTGACCAGAAATGTGAGATTTTCAAACACTAATTTTATACATATTTTTTTTATTGTTGATAATTTTATTGAGGGGGGGGGGGTCCATACGAGAGGACAAATACCGTTGGAGAGGAGGTGGAAAAGGTTTTATTCTAGACAGTGGGTACATTATGGTGGATTTCTGACCACAAATGCGAAATTTTTATTTCATTATTTTCTTTATGTTTTTCAATTTTGGAAAGCTCCGTGCAAAGGGACCAATATTATTTGGGGAAGAGGGAAGAGGGGGGTCAGAGGAGATTATTTTTTTCTGTAATAACACGTTTTATTTCAGTAGATTTCCGTCCAAAAATTCGTAATATTCAAAAAAATTACAGACTTTATCAATCTTTAATTTTAAAAATTTGTTTTAAACTTTTGGATGCTCCATACATAGAGATCAAAATAGCTCGTGGTGTGAGGAGGAGGAGGAGGGGGGTTATTAAAAAGTGAGGCATTTTGAAGAATTTTAACTAAAAATCAGAAATTTTGAAAAAAATGTTCACCGACTAGAACTTTTCTATTTTCAATTTCCTCAGGATGAGGGAAGACTCATACAAAAGGACTAATAAAACAGCGAATCAAGAACTGTACAATATATAAAAAAGGAGATAGAAGTAAAAATAAAAAAAATTGAAAAGTTTTCACAAGTTGATACAAATAAGAGCTTCCTTCTTGCAAATTAGGAAAGATAGGACTTTGGGAAACCATCTTGATTTAGAAGTTGACCATCTCATGATTTTCTTGAGATATTCATACCTAATATCACAAAAAGTGATCATCGTACACAATTTAATGAATTTCTTCTCCTATCATATAAGTAATGGTATATAATGTGTAGGTGTAGGTAATCTTCAACAATAGGTACGATAGGTTAATTTAATTCTACGATTAAAAATTAAAAATAGATACTCGTATACGACTTTATAATCTAATTACTCAATGATCTTTTTGTTATTGTTTTACAGAGCGCGGACGCGTTAAATACCTGTCAAGTATGCGGCGGTTACCATCTACTACCGTGTAATATGTGTAACGGTAGCAAAAAATCAGTTTATCGTAATAATTTCTCTACCGAAATGGTCACGTTGAAATGTATGAATTGCGATGAAGTCGGTCTAGTTAAATGTTATGCTTGCTAATTATCGCGCTATACCTACTCCTATATGTACTTACACTGCAGCTGAATTATAATTCCTTCTGTCCCTGTCCTCCCTCTTCATCCACGTGTTCACGCACTTGTGGCTTATTTTGTACCTATTTCCCTTATTCTTATAACGATGTGCTGCTTATGTTTCGCCCACCCGCGCCCGTGCCCGATATCTGTTTTAATTTATTATACATTCTTTTCGTTCGTCGTTACCTAATAACATACTATTTTATAATATTTATATATTTATGCATTCTCGTATGCAATTTATTTTCTAAGTTTACGTCGTGTACCTACGCGCGTTTGTTTATTAGTTTTAATTACGTGCCTGCCTATTTTTTGCTCCTCCTCTCGTCTCACCATCACCACCATGCCCCTTTGAGTCCAATTTTTACTTCGTTTATTTGTATTGTTCGTTGTTTTACGCCTCCTTCCCCCCTCCCTCACTCCCCTGTCCTCGAGTTCTTTCAAAAAGAGTTTTTTATATATTCGATTGTTGTTTTATATGTTTTTAGTTTTATTTTTCGATAAAATCGCTCGTCGTTATGAAGTTCTGTATAGCGTTTCGTGTGCTATAATTATAATGTTTGTAAATTCGATTCGTTGATCGTCGTACATATATATATGTACCTAGTGTTTGAAAAGATCAACTAATTGAATTCGTATCGAATCGTGTTGTTTTATTATTTCTTTTATAATTTTCAGACTAAATACGTTTTGTTCTTTCGATATGTGTGAAAAATTGAAGAATAATAAGAACAATTTGATACGTAAAGTACTTACTGTAAGACGATGTATAAATTATTATTTTATAACGTTCGCTTGTTTTTTTTATCCATTTTTCTTCTTTTTGTAACATATATTTATAATGTAATGAATTATTTAAATTTTTTTCCTTTTTTTTTTGTAATAAATAAAAATCATTTATAGAAAACTGATGGGTTTTATTTAGGAATTTGACTGAAAAGTAAGTAGCCTCAGCATCAGTTAAGTATTTATTGTTCATCACGCATACGAATTTCATCATCATTAGGTTCATTGCACATCCCTCTGATTGGGAGACGAAGAAGTTTAGATTGATTTTTACAATGAAATGCTCTCAACGACAACGTGCGTCTGAAAATGTAGCAAGGGAAAATGAGGAGTCAAAATTAAGATATCAAAATTTGAAACAAAAAATTTCTCTTTCTAAATCACATTCTCTGCATTGAACCCAAAATTGAAGCCTTTTTTACCTACAGGTATGCCACAAATTTGGGACGAATATGTCTTTTCCCCCCATTTTTTCTTCAATTTTACCAAGGTTACCTACAGACCTTGGGAAAAAGTCAATGCAGTTTAGAACAAGGTACAAAATCAATAATTAAAAAAAAAAAAAAAAAAAAAAAAAACAGAAAATGTACAAGTGATATCAGATTGAACAAATTCGAGTATAAGGAAATGCGCGAAGAATGCTACAAACATAATTTGAAAAAAAAATGGATGTAATTTGGAACAATGAAAAATCATGAAATCAAAAACTGTCCACCACCAGATAAAGGAACATTGTGTCAATTTTTTTGCCAATTTGAAAATTGAAAAAAATCGTACTGTTTTTTTACAAGAATTTCCCGAAAAATTGATACAGTATATCTACAAACATTGACCATCTACAATTTCCAGGGGAAAAATTTTAGCTCATAATCTAGCCTCAAAAATCCCACGAGTGTGAAAAATCAAGAAGTTCACTCTCTCATTCTAATTTATGATACAGAGGACGATTGAATTTTTCTAAAAAATTCCAAGTCTTGAATTTTGCTTATGTGCCAAAAATACAAAGTCAGCAAAAAATCTCACCTTTTGACTACATTGCCAATAATGGTCTCGTTTCTCGTTAAAGTTGTCAATAAAGCTTTGTTTTTTGTCAAAAATTATCAAAAGGTTCTTGCTTTTTCTTAAATTTTTTTTTGGGGGTGTTTATAATTGCAGGATTATTACACCCGTGGAAAGAAGGGTTTAGATTTGGTTTATTAGGTTGGTGTTTTTTAGTACGGTTATAAATTTCTGGATTTCTGAAGGGTTATCTGGAATGGTCATTGAATTTGGGTCTATTTGGAGAGATAGTCTTGTTTGCTGTAGTTTGGGACAGGTGAATAGTAAATGTTGGATGGATGTAGGTTCATTTTCACAGAATTGACAGGGGGGTTTTGGAAGTTTTTGGTAGAGATGGTTGTGTGTGATTTTAGAGTGACCTATTCTTAGACGGGTTATAATTATTTCTTCTTTTCTGTTTAGGTGATCAAGGTTCTTTCAGGGGTAGATTGTTTTTTTGTGTTGAAAAAGTTTGTTTGATGTCTGTGATGAACTGATGACCAGAAATTTTGCCATTTAGAGTGTGTATTTTGTTTAAAGAAGGATTTTATATCGTCAGGGGTGAAAATGATGAAGGGTGGGGGGTTAGTGGCTGATTTTGCATAGGTGTCAACAATTTCATTTCCTTCAATGCCGATATGACTAGGAGTATACATAAGGTGGATGGTGTGGTTTGAATTTTGGAGATCTAGCAGAATTTTGTGAATATTTTGAACAATAGGGTGATCTGAAAAAATGTTTTGTATGGATATCAAGGAGCTAAGAGAGTCACTTTGTATTAAAAAGTTTTTGTTTTCAAGCTGTGTGGTGGAGATGTTCAATAGACAATGGTGAATTGCAAGAAGTTCGGCAGTATAATATATTGAAGAGACCTCATGAATTTTAAAATTGAAAATTTTTTATTTATTGAGAAAGCATATCCTGTATGTATGTAGATTAGTGATTTTAGAACCATCAGTAAAGCATAAATTGAATCCTGTGTAATTCGATATGAGTTCAAGATAGTGGCTTTTGATTTCTAATGGGGAATGGTTTCTTTTTGGATAATTTCTCAGTTGAAAATCAATTTGTAAGGGTTTTAATAGCCAAGGAGGGTATGTTATGGGTTTTTGGATGAGATTTTTGAGATCAATTTCAAGGTTTTTTATTTCAGAGAGAAACTTAGCAAGTGGGTTGTCATTTTGTTGGAAATGATGTAAGCTGAATATTGAGATGAGATTTTGGAGAGGATGTGATGGATTAGCTGAGGCTGATGTAATGAATTTATTTGTTACTAGTGATTTTCTGAAATTTGAGGGTAGTTCCGCAGCTTCACAGTAGATACTATCAATGGGTGAGGAGTAAAGAGCTCCAATATGCAAATGCGTAAAGAAGAACTTTGAACAGTTTTCAAGATATTGGATGTTTTATTGGAAATTTTTGTAAAGCATTGACTACCATAGTCAATTTTGCTGCGTATGAGAGATTTATATAGATGGATTAATAATTTACGGGAAGGGTTATATTTAGGATTTTTAATTATTTTTAATAAATTGATACGTTTCAAGAGTTCTGATTTTACATTTAGAAAATGGGGGGGTCCAAGTTAGTTTTTCATCAAACGTAAGCCTGAGAAATTTGGTAGAAGATTTGAACTCCAAGGGGCGACCTTTAAATTTTAGAGTAGGTTTTGGGTTAATTTGATTTTTTCTGGAAAAAAGTACACAATGTGTTTTAGATTCTGAAAAACTTAAGCCATTTGTTTCAGCCCATTTTTCAATTTGATTTAGGGTTTCCTGAATTATTTCTACAATAAGGCTGATGTTTTTAGATCTAAGAGAGATGTTGACAAACAATTTTCAATTTTTACCAACTTGGATGAAAAATTTTGTTCTTTTTGCAGGAATTTCCAAAAAGTCAGGCATACTAATTTTAGCAAAAATTGTAATAAAAATAAATAGATATCGTTTTTTCACAAAAAGTTTTTTTTTTGTCAAAAATTCTCGCATCATCAAAAATTGACAAAAGCTTTCAATTTTTAGCAATAACTACGGCTAAAAAAATGTTTTTTTTTTCTTGCCAAACATTGTCTAAAAAATCTTGCTTTTTCTGAAGTTGACAAGTACTTTTAATTTTTAGCAATTTGGAAAAACTTTTTGTTTTTTGCAGAAAATTCCAAAAAGTTAGGTACATAAATTTTGGAAAAAATTGCAAAAAAATAAATATCTTTTTTTCGCAAAAAGTTATGTTTTTTCAAAAATTGACAAAAGCATTTAATTTTTAGCAATTTGGCTAAAAAACGTTTTTTTTTGCCAAAAATTGTCCAAAGGATTTTGCTTTTTTAAAATTAGATTGACAAAAAAATAAAATTTTTAGCAATTTGAATAAAAGTTTCTCTTTTTTTTTGCAGAAAATTCCAAAAATTCAGGCACATAAATTTTGGCAAAATTGCAATTCTTTTTCAAAAATTGACAAAAGCTTGCAATTTTTAGCAGCTTGGCTGAAAAAAGAATTAGATTCCACACTAAAAGTTTTTTTGCCCAAAAAAATGCATGAACTAACCTCATTGCCGAGTAAAGGGTCGTTTTCGACTATTTTGAGGTCACCGAGTCCGAATCTGCTGTCCGATTTGAGCACTTGCCCCTGCTTCATGGAAATTTGGCACTTATCCTTGGAATCAAAAAACCCTGCGTTAATTTTTTACATCATATTCGAAACCAACGACGTCGAATTAGTTAGAATCCACCATAAAAAAATTTAAAAACTCCACAACTTTTTTTTGCTCATTTTTGAGGCCAAGAAAAGGTTGTTTCCGTGAGAATTGTGCACTCTAGTGAAAATTTGACGTCGGAAATGAATCCCCCCCCCCCCCCCCCCGGAAAACCTTCTGAGCCCAATTTTCAGCTTGATTCGAGACCAAAAGTTTTTTCCCAAAAAAAAATGCATGAGTTCCCCTTTGCATTTTTTGACTTTTTTTGAATTCCCAAAAAAATCGAGTAAAATATCTTTTTTGACTAATTCGAGGTCACCAAGTACGAATCTGCTGTCCGATTTGAACTCTATATTGCCGTTGCTTCATGAAAATTTGGCACTTATCTCAGAATCAAAAAACCCTGCGTCAATTTTGACGTCATATTAAAAATCAGCGACCTCAAGTTAGTCAGAAAACGTCATTAAAAGTGCAAAATTTGACAACTTTATTTTAGCTCATGAATAAACCTGAAAATGTTGCCATTCCTGAAACAGACAGTGGCGCTTTTGTGAAAATCTGACTGCGCAAATGAATTCGTCGTCCTAAACCCCCCCCCCCCTCCCTTCACCCCATCAATAATTTCGACTATTGAGTAAAATGTCGTTTTCGACTAATTCGAGGTCGTTGCGTCTCGAGGAAAGCGAAAACCTCAATTCAACGTAGGCTTAATTCAAACACCCGCTACTTTTATTTTCCACTAACAGCACTTTTTTAATGAGTACCATTAAAAACCATACGTAAGCTGAATTGAAACGGCAAAAAGAAAAAAAATGAATGCAAAATCCGAAATAAATACTTAACAATAAATCAACATTAACTTCCATCGAGCCGAGAAAAAAATCGGTGAAAAAAATTTTCAAAACGATGTTCTCAGTTCTCAAATTAGACCCTGTCAAGGTTGCTAAACACGATGAGATGAAAATGATATTTCATAACCGAATGAAAACCTTTTATTTAAAATATTTCGAATTCTTTAAACTTCTCCAGACGGGACTTCGCCAAGGCTACAATGGATGGGGTTTCTCACAAGGGTAGACTTTAGGGAACCTTGAGTCGAGATATACTAAATTAATTGAGCATAAATTTACGAATCGTTTATTAAAATAAACCCACACCATGAATTTAGAACAAATACGAGAATAATTACCTCGAGAAAGTATTCTCTTTTCGTATCGTTTGTCTTATTTGAAAAAAATGATTGTTTCCCTCGATGTTTTTTTTTTGCCTCTACCTGCGACGAATGATGCGAAGTTAATGAAATCTCCGAGGAACACCACGAACAAATTAATATTCGGAACGTAGAAAATTTCAAATCAGCAAAATGAATTCGTCTAAAGAATTGAAAAAATTAAATATACAGGAATATCTAAAAATAGGCTAAAACCATCGGGTAATATTCTCAAAGGCAACGCACCGAGATAAAAATACGTCCTCGTTGACCTCGTTCGTGCACCTGTTGCCATTATACGTTGAATATCTAGTCTATCTTCACGTTGGCAGGAGCTCGAGCATAGAATTTCTCCCACAATAAATAACGCAAAAGGGGGTACAGAAAAAAATTACCCGAAATTTCACCTCTATATCAAAAGGCACACGATAATGGTGTAAAAAAACACCACAAAAGCCAGGTACATAGCACATAGTACGTAGTACGTACTATAGCTAGATTAATCCGCAATATTAATAACGGTCTTACGTCAAGTACTGACTTATTAATCGTATACCCAGGCAGAGGTAAAATCTTTTAAAAAAGCACGCGAAGAAAAGAGTAAATGTCTGGTTGACCTCATTAATATTAATTTTAATACTCTCGCTGCAAAGGGCTGCTCGTGGCGATAAATATCTCGCGTAAGTGTATGAAAAGGCTACGAAAAAAAAAATCGGCTAATTATTCCGAGTGAACTTTTTTTTTCTGCGTATTAACGATTTTATTCGGTGTATTAAATTCGATGGGGGTATTTTAAATAACAAACGCTTTTAACAGAGTAGCATTTGACTGTGTTGAAAAAAACTACAATTTTCATACTTGATCAGTTTATCGATTAACTCGAGGTTTGATTTTTTTTTACCAAACTGTTGACCATTAACAAAAAAAATTATCATTTTATATCGCATGTAATAATATTAAGTATATTGTAGTATAAAGCTATAGGTAGGTATGTGAGGTAGGAGTATAGGTACGAGTCGAATGAATTATTATAGCTTTTAAAAAACTGGCGCATCAATTTCACCGAGTCGATAATGGCTGTATTATCACCTTTAATAACCGTTCAACGTCGATGTATTTTTTTCATAGGGTATTTTTACTTATCAGACATACACACGATGAACCTCTTAAAGTGAATTGAGCCCTTTGAATTCTTTCGTCGTCTTAAACACGACTAGAATAACAATAAGATAATGTATTTCGTCGTCGCGTCCTTCTCATTTTTACACACCCCTTGACCTTCCATCTCACACATGCTTCCTCATGACTAAAGAATCTATAAACCATAGGGACGTTTACTGAAAAAAAAAAAAAAAACACACACAAAACATTTTAAAGTGCATCTTCTTTGGAATTTTTAGGGGAAAAGTGAATTTTATTATGTACCTATAAATGATGCTGAAAAGCGAATATTTTTGTCAATTTTTGGCAAAAAGCAAGACTTTTACAATTTTAGCAGAAAACAAGACAACTGACCAAAAATGACACTTTTCTCGCAATTTTTGTAAAAAAAAAGTAAATTTGAAATAACAATTTCGTCTAAACACAAGCAATTCTTTAAAACCAGTGAGATTTTTAAAAAATTTAGTTGAAAAGTGAAGATATTGTTAAAGAAATTACCTAATACTTTGATAATTATAGCAAAATGTAGAATTTTCTGATCAAAATCAATAAGTATCTATACTTTTTCACAATTTTTGTTTTAAAAAACAAAATTTTACACACTTTTTTAAAAAATTGAGACTTGTGGAGAAAAAACAAAAATTTTCAAGTAAATAAATTTCAAAAAAGTCAAAAATTTTGTCAGTTTTTGAAAATGACAATTTTGGATAAAAATGAGAGACTTCTAAGTACCTGATCCTCGAGAATACATTAGACTTTACAGCAGTTTTGTTGAAAATTGAGAAATTTTGTCAAAACTTTTTTGGTAAAGAACAATACTTTCTTGAGGTTTTTGTCAAAAAAGCGAGACTTTTGGACAATTTTTGATTAAAAACTATAACTTTTGGAACTTTTAGCAAAAAAAAACTTCTGTCAATATCAAAGCCTAAATTTTTATAATTTTCTGCAAAGAACCAAAATTTTTATCAAAATTTCTAAAAATTGAGAAATTTTTGTCATTTTTAGAAAAAGCAAGAACTTTTGATAATTTTACACAAAAAGCATGACTTTGACAATTTTAGTATGAAAAAATGCTTTCAATTTCCTGAATAAGATCATCACAAGTATCACTTTTACTCACAGTTCACCCCCCAGCCCCTTGAAGCCACCTCAATAATGATAGACTTATTTATTTGATTATTGTCAAAAATTGAGGAAGCAAAAAACCCGATTGGGCCAGTCTTGGAACTGAATGATATAGTTTCATTAGATGTAATGAATGAGTGAAAGCATAATCCCAAAGAACACCCCACCCCTTTTTGGGGGGCAAATTTTGAAAAAAGTTGGGATAAAATACAGGGATCCATGGTCCATTTTTGGATGAACATATTGATGGTAGAGCTTTCACAAAATGAAATCATTGCATGAGCAGAAGTTGTTGTTTCCAATCATGATATTTTGTGATGTTGAACTACACTATCTATGATCGAGGAGGGATAGTGACGTCTTCATGAATGCTTCAACATTATGAAATGCCAGGGAGTGCTGCAATTTGACTGTGTAAAGCTTTTTGAAGTGGTAGATAGACCTATTTCGATATTTCTGCAGAAAAGCAATTGTACTGCTAACCTTTGTGAGATGTAACTATTTGGTGACAAATATCGAGAAAGAATATCCACGGTGTGATAAACAGATTTGACGGGTGGATTGTAGATTTTCTGAACTTATGTGCCGTTAAGAGCATTTGTGTTCCTTTCAATTCTTGTTTCTGTCATTTCAAGCCTACTTGAAAATATTTCTGTATTACGTACTCTGCGTATGCATGCTCTGTTTTTTCAGGTTTTTATCGAGACAAGCATATCAAATTTTCAAAAAATTGCTCTGGTCCACCCTGCACACACCTTTCATGATTTCATTTTGTGAAAGCTCTACCATCAATATGTTCATCCAAAAATGGACCATGGATCCCTGTATTTTATCCCAACTTTTTTCAAAATTTGCCCCCCAAAAAGGGGTGGGGTGTTCTTTGGGATTATGCTTTCACTCATTCATTACATCTAATGAAACTATATCATTCAGTTCCAAGAGTGGCCCAATCGGGTTTTTTGCTTCCTCGATTTTTGACAATAATCAAATAAATAAGTCTATCATTATCGAGGTGGTTTCAAGGGGCTGGGGGGTGAACTGTGAGTAAAAGTGATACTTGTAACGATCTTATTCAGGAAATTGAAAGCATTTTTTCATAACATCTCAGGATTTGCTTGGGTGTTTAAGGGTTAACCAAAACACAATAAGTACTTTGATATGGTGCATTATGCCTTCACCGCTTAAGTACTTAGTTATTCTAATAATGCATCCTTATGTCATACTATTCATATCCCATAATGTAAAGATGCATGGTAATGTGGGAAATTATATATGGTGTGTTAGAGGATGTACTTGAAAGTTATTGCGGTACGCACCGAAGACCAGAAGTATGTATGATCACTTGATTCCAGCTATTCGCAGTGGCAGGAGTCTCGTCAACGACAAAGTTAGGTGGTAATTCTATTTATCAATATGCGACAGGGATTCATCTCTAGTCACATTGTCTTTGGTAGCGGCCCAATACTTGCTTGGTGCTGATGTGTTTTATTTTACTAATCAAGTTGGAGTTAACAAAAAGATGATCCAACGTTTGGTTATCATTTTACCTTGTGCAACCAATTTGGGATAAGCCAAGGTATCTATGAATTGGTGAGTGTATTTACGAGTCCCTTATCAAAGTAAAGCAGCCACCAATAGCCACTATTATTGAGGTAGGCTAAGGAGAGACGTGGTGAGATGGCCAGTAGGTAGTGTTTGGTAAGTAGTTGCTTACATAGTGGTGTCTCCACTTAATTAATTATAGCCTAATCTTAGTTAATTGATGATGTCATTTTATCGTGATTATTGGACAATGATCCTCCATGATTGAATGTTCCCCATTGGGGGAAAATCTGCCAATGCGCTGAAAAAGACACCAAAACCAGCTGGTTTATTGATGTATTCTGAATATATGCATAAAAGAGCGCTGTTCAGAAGGCGGATTGATGCACCAAAAAAAAACTGCTAAAAAATATGCTATGAGAACATTTTGTAGCGTATTTTTCTTGCATAAGGCCACAGAAATATTTTGCATTGATCCTATCAAATGCCCTGGTGGTTAGGTAAGTAGAGACATCACTCTCCAACTCGAAAGTCCTGGGCTTGATCCCCGGCAGAGCCAAAAAATTTTTTATGAATATTGCACATTGACAGAATTTCGATACTGTAATACACAGACATGCTATGTCCATGTTTTATGAAAAATGAGTTTTTGATATCGTTGAATTTGTTATCAAAAGCACTACAACCTGCAAAAAAGTGCTTTGTCCGATATTGTTATGATCACCGAGCAAAAGTCTGTTCCGTTTTACCGTTAATATAGGAGTAAAGCAAGGAGAAAAACTTGTAATAGCTGTCCTGTAAAATTTCAAAAACTGGACATAGCATGTCTGTGTATTACAGTATCGATTTATCGTGTAAAAAAATACGTGTGCTGATTAATGAGCTGAGAAGAATTGGTGGGAAGTGTTGCAATTCCAGCCACATTTTTTGTCGTGTATCATTGGCAGATTTTCACCCAATGGGGTTATTACCTATTTCACCTATCAGATATTATAACGAATATATTTTGGTAAGATTTCAATGTCAAGTAGGTAATTGCCATGATCTGCAGAGATTTGTACCTTCTTTGGTACCCCTTTTATTTATTAAATCGGATCGCATTTGTTACATACTTACTACGAGTATAGGGGAGGATGTTGTACCCCGACCATAATGTACAAGGGAACACTTTGCTGCTGGGAAGCACATGGCGCTCCTAGCGGCGATTTGACAAATCACACATGTGAAGTAGTATTACGGGTCTCACCATACAAAATTTCATAATTGATAAAATGTATTTTATGCATGTAAAAGTAATTATTTTGATGATTTTGTTAAACCTACTGATAATAAGAGATTGAAATATTTCAAAATTGTTTCACTGTTGCAAGTTAGTACATTATACCAGCTACCGATTAGCGTTCTTGAATAAGCTTGAAAACATCAACTTTTTTCAAAATAATTTTTTTTCCAAATTTTCATGGGGTCTTGTACCTTGGAACAAAGTGACCTAATACACCAATTTTTTGCAACTTTTCTCAAAGTTAAAGCTTAAATTTTTCGAATTTTCTGCAAAAAAACAACATTTTTATCCAAATTGCTAAAATTGAGAATTGTTTGTCAATTTTAGATAAAACAAGAACTTTTGCAATTTTTGACAAAAAGCAGAGCTTTTTAACCAAAAAAACGATACTTTATTATCACAATTTTTGTCAAAAAAGCGAGACTATGAAAAATTTTTGAAAAAAGTGTGACTTTTGGAATTTTTTGCAAAAAAACGAAAATTACCTACCCTAATTGCTAAAAAGCGAACGATTTTGTCAATTTTTGAAAAAGCAAGAACTCGGATAATTTTTGACAAAAATCAAGATTGGCAATTTCTGCAAAAAAAAACAGAAGTTTTTAGGAACTACTTATGACAAAAAAGTGAAAGTTTTTAGCAGTTTTTGGAAAAAAGCACTACTTTTGGGTAATATGTACTTGAAAAAATTGAAGAAAAAATTGAGACTTTTTGAAATCTTTTGCGAAAAATCAATCATTTTTAGCAAGAAGTGTGACTTTTTGACAATTACTAAGTATAGGTATGAGATTTTTTTTCGATTTTTGGCAGATTAGTGAGACTGACAACTTGTCAAGATGTACTTACCTTACATATTATTAAAAAATAGAATATCTGAAATTTTTTCACAAAATAGTACCTTTGGCAACAAAAACGTTGAAAGGTACGTCAGCAAGGTATCGTATCCTTTTCCTCATTTGACAAAAATTTTCACTTACTTACCGGAAACAAAAACCAAAAACAGTCGATTAGACAAGAAATGCTAGAAAAAAAAACAATTTTTAGAATTTTTTTTAAAAGCGAAAATTCTTTACAATTTTAAGCAAAAAGAAATATTACGAGAATTTCAAGGCAAAGAACAGGACTTTTTGGGATTATGGCAAAAAATTTTACTTTTTGAAATTTTTGGCAAAAAAGCGAGACCTTTGGATAATTTTTGGAAAAAAAGTGAAAATGCAAAAAGCGAGAATTTATATCAAAACGCAAAATTTGATAATTTTTTTAGCATAAAGTAGCAATTTTTTTTAAAAAGCGAGACTTTTTTGCATTTTTTTTAGGTAAAAAACGAGATTTTTTGTTCACAATGTTTCACGTGCTTTTTCGATCGTGCTCGGTTTTGTTCAAATCGAAGATTTTGACTATCGAAAGTCTCCCTTGTAATGTTACATTACATCGTCGATGTATACTTTTCGCATTTCGAGTCACCGCGTGTTGTAGCGTAGCTGGGAGGAAAAATTTCGACAAAAAGTAAATATTACATTCTCGAGTATTAATTCGTGTACTGTCAACGAGCTATGTAAATAACTCGACATTACACGCTTTTCAATACGAACCTTTAATGGATAAAACATGTAGCACGACGAGAAACAAAGGACTTACTCCGAGCACGTATAAAATATGCTGTTTTGCTTAATTTTAAACAGCAAAGTTTATGGTGAAAAAAAAACGTGCTGGTTGGAATTTTTTTTTATGCTTAAAATTACTTTAAATTAGCTGAAACTTGGGAGTTGAAAATGTCACTGGGGTGGTATAATACTTATTGATCAACAGTGAACTTCGAAGATCAACAGTTCGTTTTTTCATTATTTTTACGACCAATTTGGTGAGCCTTTTATTTTTCAGGTTTATTATTAGAGATCTAGTCAAATTTGAGAATTAGTTGTTAGCTTGCTGCTTCAATTTTGAATAATTCTAAAGATATGCCATGATACTACCTGTCCTACTCGTCAACTAATTATCACATTTTTAAAAAAAAATCATTCAACTTACCACAATCATTACAGAAGCACATCAACAGAGCTGTTTAAGAGAACATCAAGGCCAGTGAGAAGCTGATCTACTCCCTATTTCCAACTCCTACTTTTTTTCTATTTTGCGGGAAAACCCAATCGCGTCATTCTTGCAAGTTTATTTATCATGGTGATGTAGTATTCAGTCAACAAAATTGTAAAAAATCGCATAATTTCGATATCTAGCGCATCAGTATATTGGAGATCAATGTTAAGAAACCAGTTAGATGTGATAGAATCGACGTCACGAGCCACCTAGTTGAAAATGATTCGCGTCATTCGTCGTGATTTTAAAAAATTATACAAAAAATGCTCACGTACACAAACTTTCAGCCTACACCTTTCGGTTATTTTATTTCTTCAGAATGTCACCAGATTCCGAAATATATGAAACATATTTTTGTGCTTGTTCGTGAAGTGAAAATGATCAGGATTAGAACGTTTTATAGTATGTGTCATTGTTTGTTTTTGATTAACATCAACATATGTCTTATTGGTAAGGTAATTTCAATCGCTATTTTTTTCATTTTATTTTATTATTATTTTTTTTACATCTTTTACGACAGTTTGGTGCATTAAAAAAATAATTAATTGTGATCCAACGATTTTTTATCAAAAAAAAAAAAAAAAAAGGGTAATGGTTCTATTCATTTTTTTTTCAGTTATAAATTCCCAACTTCTAAAAAAAAAATGAGTCTCAAAAGTCAAGTCATACCTTCAAATAATAAAGTAATCTTCCCTGAAATTAATTTTTTTAACCTTTCAGTAACTTTTTCAATATTATATTCCTCTGTTGCCTCCAAACTGGAAAAACGAGAAGGGCAAATTGATCACTGCACTAAGTAAGTGTCTTTAAAAGAAACTTCAAACTGCTGTCCCCTTTACTCAAAAACCATGAAACATTTTTTTTGAAAAAAACCTCAAATGAAAAATAATGTACCTATCAGTTTTCAGTTTCGCTGTAAAAATTCGCAATGCATAGCAAAAACATTCGTCTGTGATGGAATACCACAATGTGAAGATCATTCGGATGAAATATACCAACAATGCAAAAATAAATCGTAAGTAGATATTTTGTACGTAGGGTATATTACATGAATAGTTCGACATAACGAAAAAAATGCACAACTGATTTTTATATCAAGATGCGATGAACAGAACTTCCAATGTGATTATGGAGCATGCATCAAAAAAGAATACCAATGCGATGGTTCACTACAATGTGTCGATGGATCTGACGAATGGCCAAAAACATGTAATTCAACTATTACTGAATCATTAAGAATTAGACGAGACGCAACTGCAAGGTAATATTATATTCATCAATTTCTATAAAATCTTCAATACCTCAGAATATGTCTAATCCATTTAGGCATTTTCTCACACAGTGATTCTTGTGCCATACCAGAACCATCTCTAGACAAAACCATCACTTACGAGTGTGAAGGAAGAGGATCAAATTCTTGTGACACGAGAAATGGCTACGTTCCAAAATTCACTGTAGCTTCGATCAAATGTAAGCCTAATTATTACTCAGAAAGGAAGCTCTCAGAGTCTATTTGCCACCATAGTACTTGGATACCTCCTATTGATGATTGTTTTAGTAAGTCTCCAATTAGTATAAACACGCATTTGCAACCCCAGTATAATTATCACTGCACCTATTAAAAAATGACACTCACTTAAACTACGTATGAACTTTTTCAGAGAAATGTGATAAATTATATCCAGTAAATGTTGATCTGAAATGCTCTCGAAAAGGTTCAAATATCGCTTGTGATGAAAATTCGCTGATTGCTGGGAGCAAAGTGCGTCCAGTATGTAAACAGTTATACAAATATGCCAATGCTCCTCCCGATTACCTGGAGATTACATGTAAAGAAGATGGAAAATGGGATAATGCTCTTTTTTCCTGTATTCCAGGTAAGAATGTATTTTTTTTTCATAAGAAATTACGTAAAATAAATTGTCTTATTTTAATATTTAGATAGTGGGGTAGTTCTAAAAAAATAGGTAAATTTTGACATGCATTATTTTGAAGAAAAAAAATCATTTTTTGAAAAATTTCAAGTGTGAATCATTTATGTATAGGTGCTCTAGATCCCTTTTCTAGTGTTGGCCTCAATTCAATCCTTACACCGTGGGCCAATATAGATTCCCCTCCTAAAACGGTGATAATTAGGATTCAACCCTCATCGATATAATATAATGTCGATTAATATGTTTTCGAGGTCGTAGAATTCGAATCTGGAGTAATTTTTTTTTGTAGAGGTGGATGGTGAGGCGCGGCGAGGGGGACAATTTCAAATTTTGCTTATATTATCGTGTAATATGTCGACTGATATGTTTTTGAGGTCTCTAGTTCGAATGTGGGGTTAATTTTTAGGTACGGATAGAATTTGAGGCGTGGGGAGGGGGAAAATGTAGAATTTTGCTAATACATATTATCATGTAACGTGTCGTTTGATACGTTTTCGAAGTCGTAGAGTTCGAATCTGGAGTTATTTTCTAGGTAGAGATGGCAGGTGAGACGTGGAGAGGTGAAAAATTCCAATAAATTTTGCTCATATTATCGTGCGAATTGAATCGAGTATAATAATATACCTATACATCCCATCATTTCTGAATCTCAACATACCACCTTGACAAGTTGGCGTAAAATTTGATGCTCAAAATTTATATATATCTACAACTATGTTGACCAATTTTCCTGCTATTACCCTAGTTTGGAGTTGTTGATGATAATTATGTTGATGTGAAAGTTGATTGTCCACAAATACATCAACACGTACCTTGACCAAATTTTCAAAGATTTACCAAATTTAGAAAATGACAATTGATATTCTGGATGTATTTGTTGTTGTCAAATTTCACATCAACATTAACATCGACATGTTGTGGACATGATAATAGTATTAGTTCAGTACCTGAGCTGTTGGTCCGAAACGATCTCAAAACCGGAACCGATTAAATCCTAATTCAAAACTGATCCAAAAACCTATCCCAAAACTGAAATTATTTATTTTTCTTGATTCCCAAACTGAAAATAATTAAGGAACCGTTATAATTTTGAACCTAAAACCATCCCGGAACTGAAACAAAATAATTTCGGTTTCGGGATTTCAATTTTTGATTTTTTTCCAGATTTTATTCTGATATCCAATCCTAAAATCATTTCGAACCCATATCTCTCTGAAAATCCCAAAATCACAACCAATTCATCCTGGAACTAAGAACCAAAACAATTTTTTCAATCCCAAAACCAATCCCATGTAACCAAATTCAAAACCAAAATAAAAATTTAAAAGAACAAAACTAAATACAAATCCAATCTTGAAATGAATAAATTTTGATCCTGAAACTGAAACCCAATCCCAAAATTGTTTTTCAGACCCACTGCTCTATTCACTACTCTTAGATAAAGAACTACCCCTTTTTTCTATACATACATATAAAGAATTTATTTTCAACGTGTTAATTATACGCAATACCTACAGACTTTTGGACTGTACCTCTCTGAAGTGGCCCTCGCATGGATGCTGCTTTCAGTACGAGCAATCACCAACTTCTAGAAAATTATTTTTGGAAAAAATTTCCAATTTTCAAACTAAAATTTTATAACATCATATAGCAGGAGGTTAACATAAATTTTGATGCCAATGTCGATCCATCCCTTGATGTAAGTTTTGACCCTGTGTTGAGCCAATTGTAACTGTGAATGTCAATCAACATTAGTTGACAATTACATAGGTAGGTATTACATCGACAATTGGCTACACACAGGGTTGAAATTCACATCGACATGTGGGATCCCAAAAGTGACAGATGTGGATGTAGAGCTGTGGGTCCAAAACGATCCAGAAACTGGAACCGATTAAATCCTGATTCAAATCCAATCCTGAAACCGAAATCGTTATTTTTCTTGATCCCAAAACCAAAAAAATCCCAGAACCAACATAATTTGGAACCCGAAACAATTCCAGAACCAAAATGATTACCTATGTTTCGGTTCTGGGATTTTATTTTTTGCCTTTTTCTGCGATTTCATTTCAATAAATAAGTATTACATGGTTATTTCATATAATAGGTATATCGTTATTCATTCAGATTATAATAAAAATTACTTGATGAATTAAGCAAAATATGCATTTAAAACGTTAAACTAATCACACCATTGGATTCTTCACGTCAAAACCTCCCATTTTTTAGTCAATTTGGACTTAAAATTGATTGAAATGTAAATCCCGAAATTGATTCAACCTGGAACCAAAACAATTATTTCAATCCCAAAACGAATCCCAAAACTGAAATGAAAATTTAGGAGAATGAATCCTGAAATAACACCAATTAAATTTCAATCAACAATAATTGTCGACATCGACATTTGCATCGACCATGGTTTTTCCCAACATAATGATAGGAAAGTGATCATATTAGTTATTTAGTAGGAATTTTCTGTCAGTAAATAAGCCAGGTTAGTAGCATTTTTGAAATTTTCTTATTATTTCTGATACCTCGACATGCAATGTCCACATGTTGATGTAAAATTTGATGCACAAAATTTACATCTACAACTATGTCGACCAATTTTTTAGAATTGAAAATTTGTTGTAGCGTTTAAAAGTTATTCAGTAAACATTTTAAAATATCATCTTGTTTGAAGAGAAGAACAAATTTTAGATGGGATTTACAAAATTATTAGTTTTTTCATAGTTTTGAGTTTTCGATGATATGTGGATGTGAAAGTTGATGATCCACAAATACATCAACACCAACCTTGACCAAATTTTCAAAGATTTCTCAAATTTTTAAAATGACATTGATATTGTGGATGTATGTATTTGTTGATGTGGAATTTTACATCAACATTAACATCGACATGTTGTTGACATGAAAATGTATTAGTTCAGTACTCTTAGATAAAGTATTGCACCTTTCCAATATAAGGAGTTTAAAGTTCATGTTCAACTTCATATTTTGTTTAATGGCCACCTCTGAGAAAATCATGTTTGGTAAAAATCTCAATTTTTGAAATTAATTTTTTCAATTTTTTGTAGCAGGAGACTGACGAACATGTCGATGCAAATGTCGATCTATCCACATCCGTCACATTTGGATCCCACATGTCAATGCAAATTTTGACCCCATGTTGGACCAATTGTCAACGTAAATAATGTCGACCAGCATTGGTCGACAATTACAGCGACAATTGAGTCGAATAGGGTCAAAATTCACATCGACATGTGGGATCCAAAATTGACGGATGTGGATGGATCGACATTTACATCAAAATTAGCATGGTCATTGTTGAATGGGGGGGGGGGAGGGTGTCCACTGAACTAAAATTCTGCAAAAATTGTGTGAAAAAGTCTTGAAAAAAAGTTAAAACTTCGAAAAATTACCTAAAAAAAAGTAGTATATAGGTAAGTGATGTCTATCAGATATAACTTTTGAAATTTCAGAAAAATCCAGTATGAACAACTGAACATGATGAAAAAGTGTTGAAACATTTTAAAATTATGTAAAAACACGACCAAATGCATAATAGCTGATGGAATTTATATGTAATGAGATATAAAAGACTGGGGCAGAACAATATTAATAACATTGAGTGATTGATAACATTAACTACTGCTATAATAATAAGTGGCTTTTACTATAGGTAATAGGAAGTCTTGCCTTACCCCAAAGAAATTTTTTTGTTGAAAATATAATCATGTTGGAAATGTGAAATAGATGTACCTAAAACTTTTTTTTGGGGGGGGGGGGGTACTCGATATTTCTGTGAGCATCTTGTAGTTCATGTCAGATTAAGTACCTATACATAGGTACATGAGAGATCTCTTATTGTTTTCAGAATGTGGTCGGCCATACTCACCTCCTAAAACATTAATCAGCGGAGGCGTCGAAGAATATTTTGGCGATGCACCTTGGCATGTGGCAATATACAACGCAGAAAAAATTCTAATTTGTGCTGGTGTGATTATAAACCCAAAATTAGTTTTGTCAGGTAAGCTGCAATAGTCCATGGTATGGATAAAATTTGTTTGATGCTAATACTGTATTTACAATAATTGTACATGATAGGAAAGCTAAAGTGAATGTAAATCTATGTATCATATTCCAGCTGCACATTGCTTCCAAAATGATGATCATTTTGACCATGAACATGATACTTCCAAATATGAGATAGTGGTCAGCAAAGTCAGCAGAAATTACTCTGCAATTGATAATGCAAATCAGAAAATCTACAAGGTGAGGTTTCTATACATATGTAGTAGAAATTATTGATTGTTCAGTTGAAAAATTAAGTTACTTCCAAAACTTCATAAGGATCAGCTCAACAATATTTTGTATGATTCCAGATAAAAGAAATACGTTTTTCCAACAAAGGCTACCAAGGTATCAACAGTTACTATGCAGCAGATATAGCTGCGATAATTTTGAAAGAAAAAATCACAATTAGTCCAACAGTCTTACCAGCTTGTATTGACTGGATAGGATTAAGTACAAGCGAACCTGTAGAAGGCACCTTTGCAAAAGTATGTACCTACCCAATTTTTCTTTCAAATTCATCTCCCTTAACATTACCTTTACTGATGAGTGATGAATTACATTCATTTATTCAGGTTTCAGGATGGGGAGAAAATGAATATGGCTACTTGAGTGAAAAACTGATGACAATATATTTACCTTTCATCAGTCGAGAGCGTTGTTTGAATATTGTACCGGATGATTTCAAACCATTCATTACGTTTGATAAATTTTGTGCAGGTTCAGAGAAGGGTAAGCTACTTAAGTATGGCTACTGATTATTCATGATTATCATTGAACAATAAAAGCATTGCACCAGTGATCGCAAATATGTGCATGTTTTTCATTACTAAGTACCTCAATTTTTTAACTTTTGAAAAAAATATGTTCACAAAGGTCCTGGTGTACTCAAGGGAGACAGTGGTGGAGGTTTAGTATTTCCAAGACAACATGAAGATGGCATATTTTATTATCTCAGAGGTCTCGTTAGTTTAAAACAGCCCAGTGTGACTTCTATAGCAGCATTTACCGATTTGGCCGATCACATTGAATGGATTTCAGCAGTGGCTAATGAAGTCATCAGCAGAACACCATCTTCTTCGCAGAAAATTCCCACCAAATGAACAATTTGCAGAGTAAATTCAATGTACTTACTGTATTTCTCCTACTCATGTACAAGAAAAATAAGGCTGCAATTTTTTTCATTAAAAACTTTATAAAAAGTATGAGCAAAATTTTTTATGCACCCCCTCCTCCTAAAAACCTTCAATTGAAAAGAATTAATGGAGATATCCTCATCAAATTTCAAGGTAAAACATTTTTTTCTTTTTCTTTCTGAGGAATAGAAAATTTATAATTTAAAATCACCCTACCCCACTCTCAAGTGAAATTTTTCTCGATATCGTTAACTTAACAATTTATTTACAAAACAAACCAAAAAAAAAACTCGATATAATTTCGTATCGAAGTTCATTATTAATTCAGGAAAAAACAAGGGACAAGTTCAACCATTTCAAGTTCACGTAATAGCAAAATCAAATAGCTCGTTACGAAACACGAACGACCTAGTTTTCGAAAAATCGACAAGCAAAATACGCAGATAAAGCTAATAAATCAAAACGACGAACGTATAAACAGAGAAAAGAAGAAAAAAATCTTCCAATTCCTGCTCAGCCATCATCCATCTATTTTCTTCACAAAAATACATCACAGTGTTGCCATCTTGGCACACTTATATGCCAGATGTGGCATCTCGAATGAGAAATTTTACTTCTGATCGACGCCAACAAAGAATTACTTTCACATATCTTAATTTATTTTCGCAACAAAAAACAAAAACTTGTGCAAACTCTTGAACTTGAAAGAGATAGAATCTGATCTAGAAAAGCTCAACAGCTCGCATGTGTACTTTGAAAAAAAGCATCGAGCGAGTGCGCGAAAGTGTAACTTATATAAAGTGTCATAATATACCCTACGATACATCACATGCTCTTGAAACATTTCAAGGTTACTTTGATGGAAGTATGTAAGTCTGATAATGATGAAAATAAGCTGCGAAAGGATGTGTTGCTTAGCAACTTGATGCAGGTACCTATTAGTACCCTGTGTACTGTATATACTTTAAGAAAATGAACTAAAAGTAAAAAGCGTTTAGAATAATGTAAAACTTTCTACTTGGTTAAAATAATCATCGCCGAGGTATAATAACGTTGCTAAACTATACGGTTTTCGTTACGCGCGCCAAACTTTTAATTATCTATATAATTTGGAAAATTTTAAATACGGGCAATAATGGCGAAGCGTGGTTCTTTTATGTTTTTTTTCCTACGCTGTAATTCTGGATGAAACCACGTAGAAGAAAAAGTAAGTAAAATAGATTGCGAATGCGGAAGCAAGAGGCCATGGTTGAGTTCTGTTTTGAAATTTTCTGAAAAAAAAGAGAGAGAATCTTACTCGAATTTGCAACATTTTTTTGGAGAGCTGTGCTCAGGGCACGTCAATGATATTAACTGAGACGTATTGAAAAGCTCACAACTGATTAGAATTTTCAGAACTGGGGGGGGGGGTGGAAAGAGGGCTATTAAGGTGAATGATTTGAAGGAGAAAAAACTGACGATCCCTCAAACGGATAACTTTCTAAATAAAACAAGAATCAGAGTTGAAAAATTAATTAAAGAATACAGCGGTATCCTCTTACGAGATTAGGACAGTATGAAAAAGCTCAACTTGAGAGTAAATCGTACCTATATCCCTTTACAAGTTCAAATAGCCAATTTGAAAATTGATAAATGAGCTCGTGTTGATATACTTTCAATCTTAATACGTCATAAGCATGTACTCGAGTCCATGCGTCAAAGTTCGGACTCCATTTAGAACAATGAATCATTTCGGTCAACGTTATTTTACCAAGTTCTTTGTGTCTTTATTTTTCGTTTTTTTTTTCTTTCGAAATTTTCGTGGTTATAAAGTGTCGAAGTAATGATTTATATTACGTGCAACAGCAGCCAGCAAAAGGCTGCCAGTAAAATATGAACTTCTATATACTCATACAACTTTATAATAAAATAATTTTCAACAATAACGTTTCCTGCGAAGCTTTTGGCCAGACTCGGAATATTTACGATGCTGGGAGAGATGAGGAGGAGGGAGAGGAGGTGAAATAAAGCAGTAAATCAATCGATGCGTTAATCAAATTCAAAAAAAAGAGGAGATTTTGTCGCTTGCCACAAAATTTTAAAAATTAAAGTATTTTATTACATCATTTCCAAATTTTGAAATTGCAAGACTGATTTTTTTTCGAAATCAAGAACTCTCGCGATGTCTCCGCCTGTTCCATTCTATGTTTTGTCATGATGAGAAAAATTTCCTATAAGCTGGAAAAGTGTTGTCAACTAGAGAAAATGAAATGCTTGTGTTCAAATTTTTCTTTTATGGCGCTATTGAACTTGAAGAGGAAATAGGTAAAACTTTCAGGTGATTTTTTTTTTGTTTCCATCTGCGTAGGTACATACATATTTAAATTTGACTTTCAAAATCAACGTGATAATTTTGAAAGATCATAAACTTTTAAAATGTATGTTGACTCAAATGTGAGGGAATCATTCATAAACGCATTGATTCATTTTTTTGAAAGAACCAATCGTGAAAGAATTAATCAATTCTTCAATTTATGAATCAATTTGTTCGCGAATGATTCACCAAGACTTAATCAATTCATTCGCGAATGATTTACCAAAAATTATTCAATTCGTTCGTGAATGATTCACCAAGAATTAAGTAAATGAATCGATCCGTTCGCGAATGATTTGCCAAAAATTATTCAATTCGTTCGTGAATGATTCACCAAGAATTAGGTAAATGAATCGATTCGTTCGCGAATGATTCACCAAAAATTATTCAATTCATTCGCGAATGATTTACCAAAAATTATTCAATTCGTTCGCGAATGATTCACCAAGAATTAAGTAAATAAATCGATTCGTTCGCGAATAATTTGCCAAAAATTATTCAATTCGTTCGCGAATGATTCCCCAAAAATAATTCAATTCGTCGGCGAATTATTCACCAAAAATTATTCAATGCGTTCACGAATGATAACCCAGAATTAAGTAAATGAATCGATTCGTTCGCGAATGATTCACCAAAAATGATTCAATTCATTTCCGGACGATTTGCCAAAAATTATTCAATTCGTTCGCGAATGATTCGCCGAAAATTATTCAATTCGTTGATGAATGATTCGCCGAAAATTCAGTAAATGAATCGATTCGTTCATGAACGAGTCTCTTATACAAATCACTTCGTTCACGAATGATTCCCCAAAAATAATTCAATTCATTCGTGAATGATTCACCAAAAAATATTGAATTCGTCCGCGAACAATTTACCAAAAATTATTCAATTTGTTCGCGAATGATTCACCTAAAATTATTCAATTAATTCGTGAATGATTCACCAAAAATTATGCAATTCATTCGCGAATGATTCACCAAAAATTCAGGAAATGAATTGATTCGTTCATGAACGAGTCTCTTATACGAATCAATTCGTTCGCAAATGATTTGCGCCAGAAATTATTCAATTCGATCGCGAATGACTCACTAAAAAATATTAAATTCGTTCGCGAATGATTCGCGCCAAATAATATTCAATTCGTTCGAGAATGATTCAATAAAAAATTCAATTCGTTCGCGATTGATTAACCAAGAATTATTTAATTCGTTAGCGAATGATTCACCAATCATTCAGTAAATGAATCGATTCGTTCATGAACTAGTCTCTTATACAAATAAATTCATTCGCGAATAATTTACCAAAAATTATTCAATTCGTTCGCGAATGATTCACCAAAAATTCAGTGAATCAATCGATTCGTTCCTCGTTCGTGAACAAGCCACTTGTACGAATCAATTCGTTCACGAATAATTCGCACCAAACATTATTCAATTCGTTCGTAAATGGTTCAATAAAAAAATTCAATTCGTTCGCGAATGATTTACCAAAAGTTGTTCAATTCATTCGCGAATGATTCAGCAAAAATTATGCAATTCATTCGCGAATGATTCACCAAAAATTCAGAAAACGAATCGATTCGTTCGTGAACGAGTCTCTCATACGAATCAATTCGTTCGCGAATGATTCGCGCCAGAAATTATTCAATTCGATCGTGAATGATTCACCAAAAAATATTAAATTCGTTCGCGAACGATTTACCAAAAACTACTCAATTCGTTCGCGAATGATTCATCCAATATTATACAATTGATTCGCGAATGATTCACCAAAAATTTTTCAATTCGTTCACGAATGATTCGCCAGAAAAATTTCAATTTGTTCGTGAATGATTCTTCAAAAATTAGGTAAGTAAATCAATCGATTTGTTTGTGAATGAGCCACTTGTAGGAATCAATTCGTTCGCGAATGATTCGCACCAAACAATATTCAATTCGTTTGCGAATGATTTACCAAAAATTATTCAATTCATTAGCGAATGATTCACCAATAATTTAGTAAATGAATCGATTCGTTCATGAACGAGTCTCTTATACAAATAAATTCGTTCGCGAATGATTCACCAAAAAATATTAAATTTGTTCGCGAATGATTCATCCAATATTATACAATTGATTCGCGAATGATTCATCTAAAATTATATAATTGATTCGCGAATGATTCACCAAAAATTATTCAATTCGTTCACGAATGATTCGCGCCAAAAAATTTCAATTCGTTCGTGAATGATTCATCAAAAATAGGTAAATCAATTGATTTGTTCGAGAACGAGCCACTTGAAGGAATCAATTCGTTCGCGAATGATTCGCACCAAACAATATTCAGTTCGTTCGAGAATGGTTCATTTGAAAGTTCAATTCGTTCGCGAATGATTTACCAAAAATTGTTCAATTCATTCGCGAATGATTCACCAAAAATGATTCAATTCGTTCGCGAATGATTCGCCAAAAATGATTCAATTTGTTAGTGAATGATTCACCAAAAATTCACTATTCAGTAAGTAAATGAATCGATTCGTTCATGAACGAGTCACTTATACAAATCAATTCGTTTGCGAATGATTCGCTCCAAAAATTATTCGATTTGTTCACGAATGATTCACCAAAAATTATTCAATTCGTTCGCGAATGATTCGCCAAAAATGATTCAATTTGTTAGTGAATGATTCACCAAAAATTCAGTAAGTAAATGAATCGATTCGTTCATGAACGAGTCACTTATACAAATCAATTCGTTTGCGAATGATTCGCTCCAAAAATTATTCGATTTGTTCACGAATGATTCACCAAAAATTATTCAATTCGTTCGCGAATGATTCGCCAAACATTATTCAATTCGTTTGCGAATGATTTACCAAAAATTATTCAATTCGTTAGCGAATGATTCAGCAATAATTCAGTAAATGAATCGATTCGTTCATGAACGAGTCACTTATACAAATCAATTCGTTTGCGAATGATTCGCTCCAAAAATTATTCGATTTGTTCACGAATGATTCACCAAAAATTATTCAATTCGTTCGCGAATGATTCGCCAAAAATTATTCAATTTGTTCGCGAATGATTCACCAAGAATTATTCAACTCTTTCGCGAATGATTCACGAAAAATTCAATTCGTTCGCGAATGATTCACTAAAAAATTGAATTTGTTCACGAGTAATTCACCCAGAAATCAATCAATTTGTCCAAACGTCAATCGGTTGTGAATGATTCGATTCGATTCACGAAATCAATCAATTTATTTAATCACCAATCGTTCGTAAACGATTCGATTGTAAACGGATCAATTTGCAATACTGATAATGTTTCAAAACAAATGACTCAATTCGTTCGTAAAAAATTTGTATTCGAAGAAAAACTCGGTCTTCTCACGCTTAATGCCTGAGTGTTTTTTGAAATATAATTATGATGCTCAACCTAATTTCTTAGTAGGTACCTATTACTTAGGTAAACTTCTCACATAAAAATTCTCGAAATCTATCCGTTAAATTAATCCGGCACGTTAAAGGGTTAAAAAGAAAAAAAAAAGTTGAACAATATCTCAAAAATCTTATAAAACTTACAAACTTCCGCAACACGTCTCGTTTTAAAATTTATAAAGTAAGCAGATAAAACAAAAGAAATTGCAAAAAAGAAAAAAGAGAAAAAAAACACGAAATTATACAAGCAAGAAAAAAACCAACACGATGCGAAATTTTATGCACAAGACACTCCGCAAAAACCGAGGTAATATTTTTGAAAGATTTTCCCTTAATTTTCTTTGAAATTTAATATTTTTGTGAATTTTTTCTCTTCTTCTTCAATTTCATTTACGTCTGGATAAAACAATCTTCATTCCCCCTTCCCTTTCTCCACCCACCCCCAAAAAATAAGATCATTAATCTAAACCAAAGCTGAGACGTTTCAAGTTCTTTTTTGTTCTTATAGTAAGCATTTTAAAGACTTTACAGTGAGTTTTTTTTTTCAAATGAAAAATATCGAGTTTTTAAAAACTTTTCAACAAACGATGAAGAATAATAAGAAAAAAGTGATGATGAAAAATCTCGAATAAATATGACGGGAAGAAATTTTAAACGCGAAAATTCACCTGGTGTTTGCTTCATCTGTCTTCAAAAAATGGCTACCTAAGGAAGGACAGTTCTAATCACTCGCGATGATCCGAAGAAAAAAAATCCACATCATTCGTACCTTGTTCAAGTCCATGAAAAAAAACACTAACTTCACTTTTCATAATTACCATTTTTTGTTCTCTTCTCGAGTAAAAAAAAAAAAAATCGTGCCCAGGTTAGAGAATTCAGCTAGGGTAAAACCCGTGTCCAGCCTATTTGGCCTGCTTTTGCCGGAAGGTAGTTTAATTATAATCACGTAAGTGAAATAAGATTCTTTTTACGAATTCAAAGCTCGAATCTAGGTATTTCATAGTAGAATTGTTGGCGTGTAAAACTAAAAATACGGAGGGAAAAAAAATGTAGTATGAAATGAAAGAACGTAAGTTAAGCGGAGGAAAAAAGCTCGATGTAAAAGTTTTCTCTCTTCCCTGCTTCGTTGCCTGTCTTCGCCTCGAGCTATGTATAGAAAAGCAAAACGCGTTGAAAGAATTTGTAATGCGATAACCTTGAAAAATATGGTACAAGTTGTGTGAGCTAAAGTTACGATGTTTTGATCGTTTTCACCGATGATGTGGCATTTGTGTAAAAGATGGAGTATAGATATCCCCTCATGTAATTACTTTATACTAGAGGGAAGAAAAAAAAAGACACTCGAGGAAATACTACGCTATTATGTAGAGTACTTTTCGCTGGGTGCATGTTTATGACGCATCACACGATAAATAAAATACTTGGTTTTTGAGAATATTGTCGAATCGTGCATTGTACGAGTATTAAGCATTATTCGAAGCTTTTTAAAAAGCGTGCCTTTTTTGGGGGTACAACGAATGGATAATCTAATACTTTTGATACCATTTAGTGAGAAATCACCTGAGAGACGATGAAACGAGATGGACTGGAGGAAAGTGGACCATACACACGTACAAAAAAGATAAAGGACTAAATTAACTAGAAATAAGAACAGGCTGCTGATAGCAAATTAAAATGTAAAACAGAGAAGGAAACGTAAAAGAGTAAAAAAAAAAGGGTAAGTGAGGTCGTAACCATGGTAATATGACGTCAGAGTCTCAAGAAAAGAAACTTTCCTCCGATAGACCTGTTGTCAACAAGTTGGATATCAGTATAGAGTATACGCGACCGAGACTTCATACCATACCAGTATGGCCAACGGCTTCGAGTTTTGCATTTTTATCTCCCCAGCTATTGTGCGGAGAAAATTTTGACAACTTTTTACACCCTTTGCAGCCTCCCTCTATTGGCGGCCATCGACAAAGGCTGGGTTATTACGTCGAATTTACTTCACTTTCTCGTACTCGTGCAGCGGAAACGTTGGCACGATACGGTTTTATTGGCTTTTTATATGATCGTAATTGTAATTTTAATTGAAAATCAGATTTCGATGCGGTGGTGGTGGCGATGGCGTTTATTTTATCCCTATCGAGTTGGCTCTCTTCAGTCTTCCGCCTTGCCCTTATGTAGTTCGTCACGATGTGTACTTTCTTTATATGTACGTTGGGTTTCGAACGTGATTAAAAATGATCTTTTATCGACGTCGAAATTGTTTGAAATATTACCAATTTTAATGGCTTCGATGAAGTTTACAACGCGTGTATTATGAAAAAATGTCTGTCGTAAACGAGCTCGAAATCGTCCTCGTGCTTTTCTTACCCCTCATTTTCTGATGCTTTTTACCCATGTTCTGTTTCCTAGTTCTAACTTGTAACTTTTCGAGTGTATTTTTTGGGTTTTTAGCGAATTTTTAAAAGGGCCAAAAATGAGAGAAAATAAAAATTTCACTAAATTGACCTTGAAAGCTGAAATTTGCAATATATCCTTTTTTTTGATCCGCCAAATCGATTGGAAAAGGTTTGGAAACGTTTTGAGTAACTATGGAGCATAACATCAAATTTTTTAAACTTGAAATTTCTAAAAAAAAATGTTACCAAATCAAATTGAAAAACTGAAATTTACTGTTCACTTTTTATTTTAACATGCTGAGTCAACTGGAGGTGGTCTCAAGTCGTTTTGGAGACGCCAATGATTTTTTTTTTAGAAAATCTAGTTGTCCAAAAAACGCCATGAAATATGCTAGAGGCTCCAAAAGTGATCAAGACCATTCAAAGCAGTTTCGAATCGATTCGACAGGTAGCCCTTAACTTCATGGCAAAAAAATTGCGATTTTTTCTGATCCCAACCCTCAAAGTGGTAACCTCAGAGGAAAAAATAATTTCCTATATATCTTTTATTTTTTTCATTTTTGAAAAACTCGGGCTGCAAGGGACTTCTCAATTTTCGAAAATTTAGAAAATTTTTAAAGTTCGAATATTTCAAGTTCAATACACCTCTAAAAAATCTCTTTTGAGTAAAATGAACTCTCATGACAATATTATCCCCTTCCCTAGAAAACCAAGTTAGCCCCTTAGAATAGGTATTTCATTTCCGATGAATTATAGTTGAGACATGAGACCCCTCCTCTCCGTTACCCTGATAACGACTTATGAAAAAGATGGTAAAAAATTTAATGAACCGGATTTGAAAATCCATGTCAAGGTGAACCTATTTTTTTTATTGATGAGGAAGGGAAATTAATGAAGCTAATTTTGGTGAAAGGGGTGAAGGGATTGTTAACAAATAAATAGTTACCTGAATTATTACGATGAAGCTGGTGATGAAGATGGGGTAAGAAGGAAAGGGTTGACGCTATAACTATATTTTTTTGAATAATTTTGTTTTTGAAAATTTAACAACCTATCGTTAATAATGTAGAATAGGTGTTTCATATTTTTCTTTCTTCTCCCACATTTAGAAATGATGTCCCTAATTTTTAATGATATCATTACTCATCGTCATCGATAAAGGATGTATTAATGTTTTCACGATAATAACAGAGCCGTATAAAGTGGAGGGGGCAAAGAAGGCCAGCCTGCCACCAAAAATTGTGATTTGTTGACAAATTACAGAACTAGTACTCGTAGGTTAGCGAACTATAAATTATATTTGAAAAATTTCAATCCAAATTGGAAAATTTTGTCTCGGGCCGTCATCATTCAGCGACAGAATTTTTTTTCAACATTTTTTAAAAATCATTACATAGAAAATGGCTGAACCGATTTTGATGAAACTTGAAATCACACTATAGACCTGCACGATTCTTACAAAGTACTAACACGATCCTCAATTTTTGGTGAATCATTCAAAGAACCATTCGCCAACGAATCGATTAATTCTTTAATTTATGAATCAATTCGTTCGCGAATGATTCACAAAAAATTGAGAAGATGAATCGATTCGATCGCGAACGAGTCACTTATACGAATCGATTCGTTCGTGAATGATTCGCCGAAAATTGAGTAAATGAATCAATTTGTTCAATAATGATTCATCAAAAATTGAATAAATGAATCAATTCGTTCGCGAACGACTTATACGAATCAATTAGTTCGCTAATGATTCATCAAAAATTGAATAAATGAATCGATTCGATCGTGAACGAGTCACTTGTACGAATCGATTCGTTCGCAAACGAGTCACTTATGCGAATCAATTCGTTCGTGAATGATTCACCGAAAATTGAGTAAATGAATCGATTCGTTCGCGAATGATTTATCAAAAATTGAATAAATGAATCGATTCGATCGCGAACGAGTCACATGTACGAATCGATTTGATCGCGAAAGAGTCACTGTACGAATCGATTTGATCGCGAACGAGTTACTTATACGAATCGATTCGTTTGCGAACGAGTCACTTATGCGAATCAATTCGTTCGTGAATGATTCACCGAAAATTGAGTAAATGAATCGATTCGTTCGCGAACGAGTCACTTATACAAATGAATTTGTTCGCGAATGATTCACTAAAAATTGTTCAATTCGTCCGTGAACGACTCACCAAAAATTGAGTAAACGAATCGATTCGATCGCGAACGAGTCACTTATACAAATCGATTCGTTCGTGAATGATTCGCCGAAAATTGAGTAAATGAATCAATTTGTTCGCTAATGATTCATCAAAAATTGAATAAATGAATCGATTAGATCGTGAACGAGTCACTTATACGAATCAATTCGTTCGCGAACGTCCTATACGAATCAATTCGTTCGCTAATGATTCATCAAAAATTGAATAAATGAATCGATTCGATCGTGAAAGAGTCACTTGTATGAATCGATTCGTTCGTGAATGATTAACCGAAAATTGAGAAAATTAATCGATTCGTTCGCGAACGAGTCACTTATATAAATCAATTCGTTCGCGAACGACTTATTAACATGAATCAATTAGTTCGCGAATGATTCATCAAAAATTAAATAAATGAATCGATTCATTCAACGAACGAGTCACTTATACGTATCGATTCGTTCGCGAATGATTTATCAAAAATTGAATAAATGAATCGATTCGATCGCGAACGAGTTACTTATACGAATCGATTCGTTCGCGAACGAGTCACTTATGCGAATCAATTCGTTCGTGAATGATTAACCGAAAATTGAGAAAATTAATCGATTCGTTCGCGAACGAGTCACTTATATAAATCAATTCGTTCGCGAACGACTTATTAACATGAATCAATTAGTTCTCGAATGATTCATCAAAAATTAAATAAATGAATCGATTCATTCAACGAACGAGTCACTTATACGTATCGATTCGTTCGCGAATGATTTATCAAAAATTGAATAAATGAATCGATTCGATCGCGAACGAGTCACTTGTACGAATCGATTTGATTGAGAACGAGTCACTTGTGCCAATCGATTCGGTTGCGAACGAGTCACTTATACGAATCGATTCGTTCGCGAACGACTTACTTACATGAATCAATTTGTTCGCGAATTATACATCAAAAATTGAATAAATGAATCGATTCATTCAACGAACGAGTTACTTATACGAATCGATTCTTTCGCGAACGAGTCACTTATTCGAATCAATTCGTTCGCGAATGATTCATCAAAAATTGAATAAATGAATCGATTCGTTCGCGAACGAGTCACTTTTGCAAATAAGTTCGTTCGCGAATGATTCAGTAACTACTGATCAACTTGTTCGCGAATATTTCACCTAGAAACGGATCAGTTTGTTCGATCGCCAATCGGTTGTGAATGATTCGTTTTGATTCACTTTCATTCATTCATTCATTCCACTTGAAAATAGATCAATGTTTCCTATAGAGTAGTTTTACAAAAACCGAATCAATCGTAAATTAATTGATCCGTTTGCGAATGATTCGCAAGAAAATCAATCAATTTATTTAATCGCCAATCGTCCGTAAATGATTCGATTCGATTGTGACCAGATCGATTGCTGTACAAACGTTTCAAAAAAGTGAATTACCTAATTCGTTCGTAAAAGATTTTTATTTGATAAAAAGTCGGTCTTCAAAGTTTTTTTGGAACTTGAAATCTTGAATTACGCATTCTTGAAAGCCTTTGCCCTCGCGTCGATCTGGTCTAAATAGTTGTCCAATTCTGAATTTCTGCATCAAGAACACAGCTTTTGAGAATGTCAAAGGCAGAAAAGTGGACCTAGTTTTATATAAAAAAAAGTAATAGGTAAGTACATAAATATTTTTTGATAAATAAAATTTTCGAAAACTTCAACCCTCGCTTTGTTTGTCTTTTCGTTTTTGTGTTTCAAAATTGAACTCTATAAGTATACATAAAAAATATTTCAACCAATTAAACTCGATCCTCTTATATAAAAAAAAAAACATTTTTTTCTCGAAACACAAATTTTTGGAAGCTCTTTCCCTAGAAATTTTTGGAAAAAGTTATTCAACTTCTAAAATTTCAAAGCTCTGTTAAAAGTGAAAAAAGTGAGAAATGTTAAACCTAAAAAATTACATTTTCATCGCTTATTTCACTTCAAAAATTGCCATTTTATTCCATAAAATCGGTAATTTCCCCCTCCTCTTCCCCCTCCACCATCCAAAAAATCAACTTAAAAACAAGAGCTACCCGAGTACTTATACTCCGAACTTCAGCTTTCGAAGTCAGTTTGGTGAAATCTTGGGTTTTTCTTCATTACTCGCTCAAATTTTATTTTTAAAAATTCACCTAAGATCGAAAAATTCACTTGAGAATCTGAAAGATTGGCTCGTGACATATTTTTGCGCGCCCTTTTGGCGTCTCTTGTCAGAAAAAATCTTAGCTCCGGAGGTGCACTTGAAAGAAAGATATGGGTCCTCAAAAAGGGTACCCACATTTTCAGGGGGGGAAACGTGTTTTTTTCATTCTATAGCTCCCACCCAGCCTGTTTAGGAAAAAATTGTTCGCTTTAAAATTATAGTATGTATTTGATATTCTGCCTCAATATAGGATATTTCCATAAAAATCCGAGACTACCTTAAGATTCTAGCAAGTGGCAGAAGATTTGCAAATTGCTTACGAGTATTTTTGAGTAAATGTATGTCATAAAAAATTTTGTTAGCATGTATTTTTGAAAAAAAAAAAATCAGCATTGAAATTCTACTCTCGAGTACCTATACCTTAATAAACTCCATTGATGAGATTAAAATTATCAATTTCTGCTGAAAGCTCACAATTTGGTCAGTAATTCCAAAAATTCACATACTCAATGGCTTCATTACGATTACCTATCTTCTCTCGAACTCGATCTATGAGTAAATGCCCCCTCATTACTCCATCCTTCAATATACTTACACCTAAATTGTATACATTTGTCCACACGAGTATTCACATCGTAATATTTACCAAACACTCACCTCGAGGAAAAAAATTGACCTAAAAAGTAAAAAAGTTCCTCGTACGTACTTTGAAATACCCTAGGGATAGTTTTTTACAAACTGTTCGCATCAAAGACAACTCTCCTCCAGAAGGAAAGTATATATAATCCATACCCTTAGAACATCCCAAAAATTATGCACATCACAAAAATATGAAGGTAAAAAAAAATCACGATTTGATAAAACCGATTTCGCCATAATCTTACATGTTGTAAATTATTATACGAGTACTATGCTATACGGTAGGTATTCAGCTATGTTTATATATGTTGTGTACCAAGTCCGAAATTGTACAATTCGGACTTGGTACACAACATATAGATTCAATAACTCGTGAAAGTTTTTCAATTACACACTTCTTTACAGGTTTTTCTCTCTGCTTTCAATAACACGTAATTTCCCAAAGGTTTTAAAATTTTCTGCTCTTCGCGCACGTAACTTTTCTTCAACATTTTTTCCCCTTTTTCGTTTTCGTTTTTTTTTTTTTTTTTTACTTAATTCTCGCGCTTTGAAATAATGTTTTATTGATTTTTAAACGTCTACGCCAAATGCGATGTGCAACATGATATGTTAAACTTTAATCATCGGCAGGAGGGTGAAGTGAGAAGGCGGAGTGGCGTCGGTATTGAAGTTTATGATTTATGAAAACGTATATGTTGTACGAGTATATATATACTCGATGGCAATTGTATTAATAAAAGAACTCGTTCGCCGTCGTAACTTCCACTAGACAAAGTTTCAATTTTCAGTTTACGTTTTATGATGCTGAGTCGAGTCAGTCACGCCGCCGACTACGATGAGTAATTTAATGTACTTACCGAATGTAGTTTTTTTTATAAGTATGTGCTCGCGAGCATCTTACGTAAATAAACCCAACTTGCCTACTTTCGACGTAATAAGTATTTTTATATTAAGCCTTCAACGTTGATTTATGCAATTTGAGCAGGTACACCTTGATGCGATATTTTAATAAACCAGAATGATGCATTTTGAAGTATACTCCGAGTTTTCTCTTGAGAGAGGCTCGTGATGTATGTAGAAGATTTTGTTATAAACTCATATGGTACATCGAGAGGCTGAACAAAGAGGGGAGAGGGGGGAATAAAAAATTGATCAAATTGATGTAAAACACTGAAATTCGGTTTACGTCCTATTTCCGACTGATTGACTCGTTTGGAGATGGTTTTGAGCTGTTCTGATGAAGCTCTACAAGATCTTCGAATTTTCCGGTTTTAGAAAAAAAATCACATAAGTAGGGTCCAAATGAAGTTGAGACGTTTCAAGTTTGGATTGGGGTAAAAATTAGATTCAAAACAAACTTCAGTTTATTTTTATTTACCTACTCGTTCGCATTTTTATAGAATTATTGCTGAAGGAAATTTTGAATTTTAACCAGCAAGAAGCACAAACAGATTTATGAAATATGCACTAAAATCAATCGAAAGAGTTACGAAGACGGTATATTTGAGTTTATAGGCGATGAATTAAATTTTGATTCTAATTACGATATTTTTTCGAAAAACTGAAAAATCTTAAAAGCTCTTGAAGGATTTAGAACGTCTCGAAATTATTTCCAATCGAGTGGGGAGGTCAAAAATAGCGTATAAACCAAATTTCAGCGTTGTATGCCATTTTGAAAGAATTCTGATTTTTTTTTTTTTTTCATTAAAAAAAAATCCAAACTTTGAATTTTTATCATATCATAAACTGGAAAAAAGGAGAAGGTGAGTCGAAATGAGGGGAGGGGGGGTGGTGAAATTCTTATCTAATAGTTTTAGAGGTCTAGGAACCACTGGCGTGAACCCTTCCTCTCTAATTCGTCGATTTAAAAAAATTCACGTCTGGGTGTTTGCTTTATCTGCCTTCAAAAAATGACTAGAATGCGTATGTGTTAATAAAATTGCCTAACCAGTTTGCCGTAAATACCTATGAAAATACCAATCTTTTTGTGAATTGGAACAGAAAATGGAGTCGGTTCTCCATTTACACTTGATTTTTTAGATGAGCTTGGAGATTTGAAATTAGTGTTTAAACTTTCAAGGTAAAAACTCAAAAGTTCAACTTTTCAGATGAGCAGAGAGATAAGATGGGTATACTGTTGGAAAATGAGTAAATATTACCGATGCAGAGGGGTCATTCCATGCCGAATTACCTAGTTGAAATTTGAAGGATGGATCACCATTGACTCGTTCACGAACGAGTCACTTATACAAATTGATTCGTTCGCGAATGATTCACTGAAAATTATTCAATTCGTTCGTGAATGATTCACCAAAAATTAAGTGAATGAATCAATTCGTTCACGAACGAGTCACTTATACTAATCGATTCGTTCACGAATGATTCTCCAAAAATTATTGAATTCGTTCGCGAATGATTCATTAAAAATCATTCAATTCGTTCGTAAATGATTCACTAAAAATTAATTAAATGAATCGATTCGTTCACGAACGAGTCACATATAGAAATTGATTCGTTCGTAAATGATTCACCAAAAATTAATTGAATGAATCGATTCGTTCACGAACGAGTCACTTATACAAATCGATTCATTCGCGAATGATTCACCAAAAATTAATTAAATGAATAGATAGATTCGCTCACAAACGAGTCACTTACAAGGATCAATTCATTCGTGAATGATTCATCAAAAATTAAGTAAATGAATCGATTCGTTCAAGAACGAGTCACCTATTGAAATCGATTCGTTCGAGAATGATTTACTAAAAATTATTTGATTCGTTCGCGAATGATTCATTAAAAATCGTTCAATTTGTTCGCGAAAGATTCACTAAAAATTAATTAAATAAATCGATTCGTTCACGAACGAGTCAATTATACGAATCAATTTGTTCGTGAATGATTCACCAAAAATTGAGTGAATGAATCGGTTCTTTCACGAACGAGTCAACTATACGAACCAAATTGTTCTCGAATGATCAATCACTAAAAATTATTCAATTCGTTCGTGAATGACTAACCGAACATTATTCAATTCGTTCGCGAATGATTCATTGAAACCATTCAATTCGTTTGTAAATAATTCACTAAAAATTAATTAAATGAATCGATTTGTTCACGAACGAGTCACTTATACGAATCAATTCGTTCTTGAATGATTCACCAAAAATTAAGTAGATACGTAAATGAATCGATTCGTTCACGAACGAGTCACTTATACAAATCGATTCATTCGCGAATGATTCACCAAAAATCATTCAATTCGTTAGCGAAAGATTCACTAAAAATGAATTAAATAAATCGATTCGTTCACGAACGAGTCACTTATACGAATCAATTTGTTCCCGAATGATTCACTAAAAATTATTCAATTCGTTCATGAATGATTCACCAAAAATTGAGTGAATGAATCAATTCTTTCACGGATGAGTCAACTATACGAACCAAGTTGTTCTCGAATGATCAATCACTAAAAATTATTCAATTCGTTCGTGAAGGACTAACCGAAAATTATTCGATTCGTTCGCGAATGATTCATTGAAACTATTCAATTCGTTCCTAAATTATTCACTAAAAATTAATTAAATAAATCGAATTGTTCACGAACGAGTCACTTATACGAATTAATTCGTTCTTGAATGATTCACCAAAAATTAAGTAGATACGTAAATGAATCGATACGTTCACGAACGAGTCACTTATACAACTCGATTCATTCGCGAATGATTCACCAAAAATTATTTGATTCGTTCGCGAATGATTCACTAAAAATTATTCGTTTCGTTCGCGAATGATTCATCAAAAATCATTCAATTCGTTCGCATATGATTCATTGCAAAATTATTAAACGAATCGATTCGTTCACGAACGAGTAACTTATACAAATCGATTTGTTCACGAACGAGTCACTTATACAAATTGATTCGTTCACGAACGAGTCACTTATACAAATCGATTCGTTCACGAACGAGTCACTTATACAAATCGATTCACTTGCGAATGATTCACCAAAAATTATTCAATTCGTTCGCGAATGATTCACTAAAAATTATTCGATTCGTTCGCGAATGATTCATTAAAACCATTCAATTCGTTAGTAGATGATTCACTAAAAATTATTCAAATGAATCAATTCGTTTGCCAATGATTCACTCAAAATTATTCAATTCATTTATGAATGATTCACCAAAAATTAATTAAATGAATCGATTCGTTCACGAAAAGAGTCACTTATACGATGATCACTAGTTACTGAATCATTCGCGAACAAATCGAGTCATTTACTAAATTTTTGTGAATCATTCGCAAACAAATTCATTCGTATAAGTGACTCGTTCGCGAACGAATTGATTCGTATAAGTCACTCGTTCACGAACGAATCGATTCATTCTCTCAATTTTTGGTGAATCATTCACGAGCGAGTTGAATAATTATTTCTTGTGAATCATTCACGAACGAATTGATTTGGATAAGTGACTCTTTCGCGAACGAATTGATCCATAAATTAATGAATTGACTGATTCGTTGGCGAGAATGGTTCTTTCAAAAAATTGATCAATCCGTTCATGAATGATTCACCAAAAATTGAGGGTCGTATTAGTAAGTACATTGTGTGTAGGAATCGTGCAGGTCAAGTGAGATTTCAAGTTTCATCAAAATCGGTTCAGCCATTTTCTAGGTAATGAGCTTTAAATAACGCTGAAAAAAATGTTGTCGCTCGATAAACTTGGAAGCTTTGAGCTTTTGGAACATAATGACGATGGCCCGAGACAAAATTTTCCAATTTGAATTGAAATTTTTCAACTACATAATTATAATATTGAATCGGTGAGAACAGAAAGGGGCTAAGTCCATTTTCGCACTTTTCAGGAATAACAAAATACTGATTTATTTGAAAATCAAAAATGTTTGGTAAACATGCTTAAGGTCATTGAAAGAGGACCCCATGACACAATTTTTAGCACTGTTTAGAAAAAAAAATATTCACGTGCGCCGGCGCTGTTGCTCCCTAACAAATGGGACTTGGACCCTTTCTGCACTCAATCGCCAAAATTTCTTTTGAAATTGCTTGGGCACGAATGGGGCTTGATTCTACATCTAAGTACATCACTTAGACTGCTATCTCGTTTAAGTTGACCAAAAACCCCTCGAGGTATAAGAGTTTATGCGGAAATTTTTTTTGGAGGTACCCAACAATAATCTATCGTAATTTTCCAAATCTGTATACAGTGCCATTTCGCCTACCTCACCTAGGAAAACCCTTTTCAACAAGCAAAGACACAAGAGGTGAATTTCAATGAAATAAACGTCTCAATAAGCCCAGCAACTAAAAAAATTTACCTTTAGCTAATCTGCGAAACAAGCACATCGCCAATTCTGCGCCTGAAATCATAAAAAATAAACACATTGACGCGAGTAAAATTGCATAGTCTACCATTTGCCTACAAAAGTAATGAATAAAATTACACGTAATAAAAGTTGCATAAGGAAAAGGCGCTGCGCCTCCGTCGTCGTCGCCACGCTGTCGTAAATTTAACGCTATTTTATGGTTTTTACACATTTGGCCATAAATTCAACGTATATGTAGCCGGGTATGAGTATATACGTATATACTAGGTAAGTATGTATTTAAAAACAACCGACTATAAAATATACAGGTGTTTTATCTGGGTAGGTAAAGCAGAGAAAACTTAAACATGCTGACAACGGTGTCGAAGTTTCGCGTTTTATTTCCAACTTCTGACATTTCGATGCAGCAAGTTTTATGTTTACAAACGTGTAAATTTCTGCATCGACCGTGCTCCTCACACAACTTCGCCGCAAATAAGTTTTCGTGGTCTTGGCAAGTTTTTAGATTATATTTTAAAAGTTGGTCGAGTCGCGACTGACAATCGTATTTGTTCGGTTTTCGAGTTACGAGTATTCGTTGGAGATTTTGACAGACCACACGGAATCGAGGAATGTTGACGTGGAAAATTGAACGGTGGGGGGAGGGGGGTGGATTGATTTTTTGCAATTTCTGAAACTCAATTACACCGAATATGAGCCCTTCGAAATACCTAGGATCCATTTTCAGTCATTTAAAACTCTCAGAGAAGTTCTGAGCTTCCTTTAAATGACTAAAAATGACGATAAAATGTTTGAAAACTAAACTTCAACACTTATAACCTCCTTCAACACCGTTTCCAACCACTTCAATCAATTTCAAATCACAATCAACCACCACACGTGCTCGCCAACAAAAAAATCCTCTATCGAAAAAATGCAGACATTTTTCACATTCACAGAAAAATACCAAAACATAACCTAAATCGCAACATCGCGCATTTCACGTAATAAGCATTCAAAAAACGCCACAACCCCCTTCATTCTCTGTCCACCTACACCTTTACACAAAAATAAAACCTCAGCTAGAGAGAAAAAAAAACTATACGCCAACAATTCCGGAGCGTTGACTCGTTAAGTAAGTGCACAACAAAACCCAGCAGGTGAGCAGGTGGGGGTGTGAAACAGTAGAGGATTCCGCCGAGAGAAAAAAAATCAAATATTAAAAGCATTTTGTCATTCTACCAGCATAAACGTTAAAATGTATATAAATTGAAATTTCAATAATAAAAAACGTGCCCGACATTGGTAGAGCGTTTCGCCATCACCGGCTCCCACTGCCTTTTACTTTTCGCAACAACGATTCACTTATTTTTGCTACACTCCTATAGTTGGCAACATAATGACAAAACGAGTCGTCCAAAGAAGAAAAAAAAAGTACGTAAAATTACGAAAATTACTACCGCTTTGAGTATAATTGATGTCAACAAAAAGCTCAGACATCTTTTATCAATTTTTCATCACAACAAGCAAAGAAAAAAACAGACAGACAGACGAAAGACGACATTTTGTTAATACTCGTATTCGCCAAAAGCTGAACGATTCCAGAATGAAATCTCGACTGACGAATCTTACGTTATAGTCGTTCCGCTCGAATATTGTATTTAATTGAACTAACTTTTGGTGACTATTATGGTTGAAAGTCGAGCGGTTTTTAATTATTTAAATCTACAGAGTCGTCGACGTGAAAATAATATTAATTGTTGGATTCCTATTTCACCTCCTTCCTCTTTCTCCTTTCTGTCGCTTTTTCCAACGTATTACGAGTATTTCGAAACCGCTCCCAAGGTCTTTCATCAGGTGCAAAACTTGCGAACAACAAAATAACTAAATCAAAAAAAAAAAAAAATGTAAGTCGTATTGCAACATTTTTGAAAACTCTGGTACATTCTCTTAAGCTCTGAAAATAGTTAATTATGAAACGAATACCTACCTACCCGATTCGCGCAAATGGCAAAATATTTTGCCAATGCCACTAGGTGTACTAATGGCAAAAAAAAGGCAATATAATGGCAAAGCTCCAACCAATGAGATGACAGCATTTTAACTTTGCCAATGTGGCAAAAGATTAAATTTTGCCAATAAGATTGCCACTGTTGGCAATCTCATTGGTAAATGTTTTGCCACCGTTTTGCCACTAGTGACAATTTAATTGGCAATTATTTTGCCTCTGTTTTACCACTGCTGGCAATCTCATTGGCAATTATTTTGCCAATGATTTTGCCACTCAGTGGCAATCCTATGGCAATTGATTTAGGTACCTGTAAAGAACACATTTGAAATTTGAAAATCGTTTATTTTAACGGTCAAAGTTGCAGGGAATGATGCAATTAATGTCTGAAGTCGAAAATCAATCTGTACCTAATTATATGTACCTGTATACATTCATTGTAGCATTAGTACCATGTGCTTTGTTTTATCTTGTTGTAAGTAGGTACACGCATATTATGTAATTTGGTTTTCAAGTGATTCAGACGTTGTTACAGTATTGTTTTCATTAGACTATCATTATGGAAACTGCATCATCTAAAGACTTGGCTGGTACATGGTGAGCATAAATACACCCAAGTTATGATACCAGATGATGTGATTTCCTCAACGATCACTGTAACATAACGTCTGAATCACTTGCAATCAATTCACAAAATACATACGTGCATAGGTATAGGAAGTTACAGATACCCACAACAAGGTAAAACAAAAGTCATGGTACCTATCCCATGATAGATGTATACAGATATATGGTACTTACCGATTCATCTTCGACTTCCAGACGACATTTTCACGCATCAATTATACCTAACCAAATTTCTGTACAACGTGTTCACTACTTCACCATCAACTGAAAACTGAACCAAAGTATGAAGTAACCAACGAGGCAGAGTAGAACATGCGCTCGACTCTGCCTAATCTCATCTTATCTTCCCCACTTCTGCGAATAGATTATTTTTTGAAATTTAACGGACAAAGTTTTGTCACTATTGGCAAAATGTTGTAAACGTTGGCAAAATTTTGTCAAAACTAGCATAAACAGAGTGTAATCTGTATTGTAGTAAGTTTTCAAAATTGCCATCACTGGCATTTTCGTCTGGTTTTCATTTCAATTTGAGCTTTACCACTCTTTTGCCAAGAATGGCAAAAAAAAGTGCCAATCAAATTGCCACTGCGCGAATCGGGTAATGTCGTCTTAAATTCAACATTTGTAAAACTACATAAATAAAAATTTCGTACAAAAAAAAATTGAGAACTTTTTTTAAAGGATACAAATTTTACCTCCTTCCCGTTCTCCCTTGAGGGGTACAGGATGTGTCACTTTTTGATCTTTTTAAAATTTTATTATGGACGTAGATTTAAAACAAAAAAAAAACAAAAAAAAACACTGAAATGGTCTAGATCGATGCAGAATAGGGGTTGGAGCAAAAAAAAAACATTAAAAAATTCACTCTCTTTGAGGACTCATATCTCCCCACCCCCCTCCCCAGATCAAGTCCAGGGCTGAGATCTTTTCTGAGAAACTTTCAATTTAAAATGAACATCTCGCTGAATTTGGTCAAAACTATCTGACTTTTTTTTTGCATTTTTACCCCTCATGGAAAGTTTATAAAAATTTTCCCCAAACGAAAAAAACCACAATTGTTTTCAGAATGCTGTTCTCCATTTAGGGAAGAAAGAAATTTTATTCAGGTTTCATTTATTTATTCATTTATGTATTTGAACTTATCCTCACCTCAACCTTTTAGGTTATTTCATGAGTTCATAAATAAGAACATATTATGGGATCCCTCGTTTACGCCATTTCTCATCGTTTGATGTGAACCATTCGCGAACGAATTGATTCATATAAATGACTCGTTCGTGAACGAATCGATTCATTTAATTAATTTTTGGTGCATCATACGCAAACGAATTGAATAATTTTTAGTGAATCATTCGCTAACGATTTGATACGTATAAGTGACTCGTTTGTGAACGAATCGATTCATTTGCCTAATTTCAACGAATCATTCACGAATGAATTGAATAATTTCTAGTGAATCATTCGCGAACGAATGGATTTGTATAAGTGACTCGTTCGTGAACGAATCGATTCATTTACTTGATTTTTGGTGAATCATTCACGAACGATTTGAACAATTTTTAATGAATTATTCGCGAACGAATTGAATAATTTTTGGTGAATCATTCGCGAACGAATTGAAAACTTTTGAATAAATCATTCGCAAACGAAATGAATAATTTTTGGGGATTCATTCGTGAACGAATCGATTTGTTTAAGTGACTCGTTCCTGAACGAATTGATTCATTTACCTGATTTTTGGTGAATCATTCACAAACGAATTGAATAATTTTTGGTGAATCATTCGCGAACGAAGTGATTCGTATCAGTGACTCGTTCGTTAACCAATCGATTCATTATTTAATTTTTGGCGAAGCATTCGCGAACGAATTGAATATTTTTAATGAATCATTCGCGAACGAATTGATTCATATTAGTGACTCGTTCGTGAACGAATCGATTCATTTAATTAATTTTTGGTGCATCATACGCAAAGGAATTGAATAATATTTAGTAAATCATTCGCGAACGAATTGAATAGTTCTTGGCAAATCATTCGCGAACGAATGGATTTGTTTAAGTGACTCGTTCGTGAACGAATCGAATCATTTAATTAATTTTCAGTGAATCTTTTGCGAATGAATTGAATAATGTTTACTGAATCGTTCGCGAACGAATCGATGTGTACAAGTGACTCATTCGTGAACGAATCGATTCATTTACCTGATTTTTGGCAAATCATTCACAAACGAATTGAATAATTCTTGGTGAATCATTCGCGAACGAATTGATTCGTATAAGTGACTCGTTCGTTAACCAATCGATTCATTATTTAATTTTTGGCGAAGCATTCGCGAACGAATTGAATATTTTTAATGAATCATTCGCGAACGAATTGATTCATATTGGTGACTCGTTCGTGAACGAATCCATTCATTTAATTAATTTTTGGTGCATCATAGGCAAAGGAATTGAATAATTTTTAGTGAATCATTCGCGAACGAATTGAATGGTTTTTGGCAAATCATTCGCGAACGAATGGATTTGTATTAGTGACTCGTTCGTGAACGAATCGATTCATTTAATTAATTTTCAGTGAATCATTCACGAACGAATTGAATAATGTTTACTGAATCGTTCGCGAACGAATCGATGTGTACAAGTGACTCATTCGTGAACGAATTGAATAATTTTTCAATGAATCATTCGCGAACGAATTGAATAATTTTCGGTGACTCATTCGCGAACGTATCGATTTGTATTAGTGACGCGTTCGCAAACGAATCGATTTGTTTAAGTGACTCGTTCGTGAACGAATTAATTCATTATTTAATTTTTGGTGAATCATTCATGAACGAATGGAGTAATTTTTAATGAATTATTCGCGAACTAATTGAATAATTTTTGGTGAATCATTCGCGAACGAGTTGATTCGTATAAGTTACTCGTTCGTGAACCAATCGATTCATTATTTAATTTTTGGCGAGTCATTCGCGAACGAATTGAATGATTTTTAGTGAATCGTTCGCGAACGAATTGAATATTTTTAATGAATCTTTCGCGAACGAGTCGATTTGTATAAGTTACTCATTCGTGAACAAATCGATTCATTTATTCAATTTTTGGTGAATCATTCGCGAACGAATTGATCAATTTTTATTGAATCATTCGCGAATGAATTGAATATTTTTTGGCGAATCATTCGCGAACGAATTGAATAATTTTTAGTGAATCGTTCGCGAACGAATTGAATATTTTTTGGCAAATCATTCGCGAACGAATCGATTTGTATAAGTGAGTCGTTTGTGAACGAATCGGTTCATTTATCTAATTTTTGGTGAATCATTCACGAATGAATTAATTTTTAGTGGATCATTCGCGAACTAATCCATTTGTATAAGCGACTCGCTCGTGAACGAATCGGTTCATTTATCTAATTTTTAGAGAATCATTCACGAATGAATTGAATAATTTTTAGTGAATCATTTGCGAACGAATTGATTCGTATAAGTGACTTGTTCGTGAACGAATCGATTTATTTTATTAATTTTCAGTATGTTATGGGAAGGATTGCCCTACATACTCTACTAGTATTTCGTATCAGTCTTTCTTAGGAAAATACGTCGAAATACTGGTACACATTTATATGTACCACAAAGTACATTCTTTTTCCTCCCCTATGCTGGAAGCTGCGGTAATGTGTTAACTGCTAGTCTAGGTGTACGATCATTCATAAAAAAATCGTCTTGCATTTAATTCACCCACACAATGACACACGCAATGATGCGTGTGTATATAGTAAGGGAAGTGTCAATCACTCACCTGTCATGTTCAATTAAATGCGAGGGTGGAGTTAATTCTCCCCCATATAGACGCATTTCATATGTATCTTATAGAGGGGATAGGGTTAAAACGTCACTCATACACACACATATTCACAGACGACTGTCTGTGTATATTTTCTTCATTAGTGTGATGCAAATGAATCGGTCATGTCTGGTTTGATAGGCTGCGCATCGCGCATAAAGGGTTGGGCCTGTTCCTCAGTGCACCCTGTCTACATCCCTTATACTATAAAAAGCAATGCACAGGCATTGCTAGCTTGTTCTATTACTTTGACAGTTCGCGACAGTTGGTTTTAGTTCCGCATAGATGAGATGGTTTCGGCCAGCTCATCTGATTATGATCGCATGAGCTCTTCCAGCTCATGTCATCGCATTTATGTTTGTACCACTTTCGGCGTGGAAATTTGTATGTCATTAACGTAATTGATTAAATCCGTTACCGTTGACCTTATCGAGGTGATTCGCGCAGTTCCGGACAAACGCGAATTATCTGTCTAAATAACTCGAAAATCTCTAATAATAACTCTAAAAACAGTGCTAAAAATAACTCTAATAACGACTCTAAAATCAGGTATCAATGATACTTTCTTACATATTCTCAAACCCACGACCTGTCTGTCACTCCTGGGAGGGTGGGACAGGAATGTCCACGGTGATGCGTCTTTTCGTGAATGAAAACTTAGGACATAAGGGCCTTTTCCGAATGAATATTTCTCATAACGTAAAAATATTAATTAGTGTCGAATTGTAACGTTGTCGAATTTTACCTAATATAAATATTTTTACAACTAAGAGTGGAGAAACTCGCGTCGGGTGTTTAATAATTCTAATAGTGAAAACCCACCTATTGTCTATCTATTTAAACATATACGAGCATATACTCGTACCTGTATGTAGATTATAGTAGGTGTACAGAAATGTCTCTAGTACTTGAGCTATTTTGTAATAAAATATCATTGAAAGGCGTTAAGTGTGTTTTTGTTCTAAATAGTATCAGGAAATATTGATATAGAGAAGTGAATGACACGATCTCTCCCACATTGAGCTAGTCTGGGATGAAGGTAAATATTCCCCACGTAAGGAATGTTTCTAGTCGCAATCACGTAGAGGAAACTTCGAACCCTTCCTCGCTAACCCAGTCTTTCTCTACCTCTTTATATCAAGTAAATCATTCACGAACGAATTGAATAATCGTTATCGAATCGTTCGCGAACGAATCGATGGTGACCCGTAAAAATCATCTAAAAATGGAGAACCGACTCCATTTTTTGTTCCAATTCACAAGGAGATGGGTATTTTTTCATATTTACGGCAAACTGGTTAGGCAATTTTAATAACACATACGCATTCCAGTCATTTTTTTGAAGGCAGACAAAGCCAACACCAAGACGTGAGTTTTTTTAATCGTAGAATTAGAGAGGAAGAGTTGACGCTAGTGGTACTTAGACCTCTGAAACTATCAGATAAGAATTTCACCCCCCCTCCTCCCTTCATTTCGACTCACCTTCTTTTTTCCAGTTTTTATGATTTGATAAAAATTCAAAGTTTGGAATTTTTTAATGAAAAAAAATCAGAATTTTATTAAAATGGCATACAAGGCTGAAATTTGGTTTATATCCTATTTTTGACCTCCCAACTCGATTGGAAACTATTTCGGAGACGTTCTGAAGCCTTCAAGAGCTTTTAAGATTTTTCAGTTTTTCGAAAAAATAATCGTAATTGCAATCAAAATTAAATTCATCGTCTGTAAACTCGAATATACCCCGTCTTTGTAACTCTTTCGATTGATTTTAGTGCATATTTCAAAAATCTGTTTTTGCTGCTGGGCTGGTTCAAATTCAAAATTTTATGTTTACTCTCAATCATGACCAAAATGAATCAATATTTCTACTAAATCGTAATTTTTCTTACTTCAATCTCCCAACTTCATCAACCGTATTTGAGGCGAATTCACACCTTCTTTGCAAAATATACCTATATATTTCAGGCAAAACTCCTCCAAACTTTCAATTACCTACTCGTATAATAAAACCATAACTAAAATAAACTTAAAAATTCACACACATTTTCATCCGAGGAATTAATTCGCCGCCGAGGCTAAAATAAACATCTGAGCTCGAGCGCAATTTACCAAACTACCCACTAAAAATAAACTATAGAAATAAAACAACACACCAACGCTAAACAGGAGTCAAGATTAAAAAGCGTGAAATCAAATGAGCCACAAAACAGCCAACAGTGCTAGTGCTGGGTGACTACTACGGTATGAAACGCGACGACGAGGTCGCAACAGAGGTATTCGTGCTAAGCCTTCGATTCAATTACAGCAACAGTTTGTCTATTCGTCGTCAGCAAACATCAAATTGTACTCGTATACCTCTCGATGCACGATTCAACAATCCATAACCAATTACCCAAATACCTACTCGTAGTAGGTAGGTAGATGTTCAAAGTATCCAGACCACCATAATTATGCTTCGTAGGCGATTCTTTAATTTCATCGTGAGCCTATCACCACACTATACAAAAAGGGCAAAAATCCTACATCCGAAACAGCCCCCTTCCCCCCTAAATGAAAAAGATCACAATTTTTCTCATCTTTTTTCCTTCAAGAATTCCATCAAGGAAACTCTCAGGATGTGAGATCAACTTGGTGAAACCGATACGCAGGTTGAAAAATAAAAATGTCCGAAAGAAGTAAAAATACATAATACGTAGTATAAGGGGATACATACTACACTAGGTACTCGTACGTGTACATATAAACGTACAACAGGATGCATATACAACGCCATCGTCCTCTTCTACCCCCTCGCCAATGGCACCAGCGACGAAACGGCACGCCAGCCTTATAAAACCTACCCCAAAAAACGAGGCGAGGCGGGCACCAATGAACGTCGCCATCAAGGGGAGAAGATTTTCATCACCGGAGCACCACCGTATCGCGTACACTCTGGTCGTTTACAATTTTCTCTCGTTTCTTCAGTCTCGGTCCGAATGTCGACGCGTAAAGGCCTACTGGGTCATGGGTATTCTCCAAATGCCCGGCTTCATTTCGAATTATAACGCGCGTGAAAATATTGCGAATACGACAATGGCTTCTTCTTCAGCGACTACGAGTAAACGTGCTAATTCTCATATTCCTCCTCCTTCGAATTTAGCCCATGCCGGAGAAGGTGAGCGACATTATTTTTATTCCACATTTTCGTAATATTATCTAAGGCACTTGTTGATTTTTTTTTCATCGCTTAATGGGCTAAAAAAATAATTTTATTGTGAGTCTTTAGTTTAGAAATATTTTGCAATCATTTTAGAATGTTTTTTTTCATTTTTTTCCTATATTCAAGCTCCCTGAATATTCCCAAAACTCAAAAAAAAAAATCACCCAACTTCTTACTAAAATCCAATTAAAAATTCTCAACTTGTAATTTCAATAAAAGATTAGCTACCCAAGTTTGGAAAATTTTTCCATCAATTTTCGAACAAAAAAAAAGTAAAAAAAAAAACATGAACACGAATACAAAGTCACTCAACTCGCTATAGGTACCTTTGATCCTTGAAAAAACTTTGAATTTTCCAGTTTAAATCTCTTTTAGTAAAATTATAAAAGATTTTAGACATAACCGCAAAAAGCTAATACGGATTTTACTCCACGCTACCTTTAGTAAAAAATAATCTTTATCGTTACAGCTCCGTTTATAGCTCGTGATAAAATTTTGGTAAAAAAAAAATCTCCATAAAAGTGTAAAATTTTCGGCTCCGTTGTAGAATTAAAAGTTGCCTTTGCGTAGCCAAAATTACATTTACTTTACGTAGGTAAGTAATTTCGCTGTCGAATTAAAATATTTCTTTTTCAAGGCCACCAATTTTCATCGTATAACTTTATAAAGACATCCCTCTCATCGTTCGAAAATGGAAAACGACAATTCGTCGTGAGTAGGTAAAATATAATTTTATGAAATTTTATCTGTGTAGGACTCGCCTTTTTTTTTTTTTTTTGTCAGCTCATGCAGACTTATCATTTGTAAAGGGGTTCGAGCAGAAGAAACAAATTTCCGTTATATTAACTTGAAAATGAATTTTTTTTTGGATACTTTTTAATATTTGGTACTATGTCGAAAAAACAATACTTTTATCAAAATGATAGCGTGGGTATAAAATAAAAAAGCAACGAGGGTGGAGATAAACGAGCTGGACGACTCGTCTGGTACACTTATCAACGATTTTTCTCACATTTAACTGATATATATGGGTAGAGAAAATATGATACAGACGAGTGGATTTCTATTCGTATTTACCTTTCGACTTTACGCGAATCCATTGCTCTTATTCATTGAGTACGTACATATGTAGAGTGATTGACAATGAAAACTCTTCGATATCGAACTACTGACCCTCATTTGAGCGAATCATTTCATGTATCGATAATGCATTACGGTATTATTAATGTGTATTTACACTGAGAAAAATTTTCAAAATGCTCTTGAAAAAAATAAATATCGTATGGCCATCGAATCTCAATACCCACGATTACACATATAAAATGGTACGAAACTGTAAAGTACGAGTACGTTGCTGCCCACACGACAGCTGATTTTCAAGTTTTTTCACATACTTACGATGTGGATGAAATTTATATGGAATTTATTCGATAAGAGGGAGATATGTACCTTTGAATTTTTTTTCGATCGAAATTAAATTTTTTTTGAACAAAAAATTGAAGCGGTGAAAATACGAGTAGGCTTGAAAATAATTCTTATGTTAGGTAGGTACTGATAATAAAAGCCTAAAAAGATGAAAGAAATTGAAAAATGCTTATTGTTTCCTTTTTTTAGAAGGGAAGAGGGAAAATAGGGAACAATTTTCAGCTACTTGCATATTATTTGGACTAGAGATGCTGTGAATGATTTTTATCAAACTTTGAAAGAATCTATAAAAGATCAGAATTCATGAGTTTTCGGATCATGAATCATAATGCATCGTATAAAAAATTGAATGTCCGATGTAAGCATTTCATTGAACTAATACTACGTTTAATGTCCGATGTAAGCATTTCATTGAACTAATACTACGTTTATGATCCTTCGAAATATTGGGCATTTTTGATCAGAATAATAACCACAGAATTGGTCTTTCAGGGATCCATGATTTTGTTTGAATCTTTTCCCTTCTCATTCCATGTCTTATGTTTTTTTACATACTTAGTGTCCCTGACTTCTCATGAAATCATAAAAAACAATAATTTGGTCTGTTTAACACGAAACCCAAATTATTGACTTATGTTTTCAATTTTTCTGGCCCAAACTCTAGGCAACTAGAAATAGCTTGATGAACCATCTTAGGAGACATTTTATAAATTGTCGAAAAAAAGATTGCCAAAGATATCCGAACCGAAGGTAAAATTGCACCTAATCCAATCATATTGGACCTTATTAGTTGAACAAGGAACAAGGTGTCGAATAGTTCATAGAAAATTGAATTTCCTTGGATTTTTTCGGTTCTTTAGATCAATTTTCCCAATTCTTCAGTTGTTCTTTTAAATATCAACTACACACAAAATAGTACAAGAGGAAGGGGGGAATCAAATTTTTTCAAACGTCCTCAGCAACGAATTTACCCAATTGAATAGGATTATTTAATTTCAAAAATTGATATGTCAATAAATTTGAAGTAAATGCAGTTAGGTACTTACTTATACTCTGGGGGTTTCCAGATCTTGAGACGAACTAAGAGTGAGTACGTTTAAATGCCCACAAGAGTTCAAAAATTATCATTTCAGTCATTTCAAACTCCCTCTTTTGACTTCATCTTCAAACTCAACCCCCCCCCTTCCACTCTAAAAAAAAACACAAAAAACCATCTCCACAGATCACGTACCCACTTCTGAACTCGTGAAACTCATTTTCAAGGTACGTCTAATAAAATTTCTACGTGAAAAAGCAAGACTTCAGCATCACTTCGACAGCACTTTTGGCAAAACAATTTTTAAACACTTTTGGAATTTCATTTCTTAAGGAGAGAGAAGTCAAAAATTTCAATTTAGATTTTTGGTTTTTCCAACGTCTTCAAATATTTTTCAAGATTTTCGATGTCTGACTGAAAAAAAAAATAGGATATTTTAATAAAAAGCAAGACAAATACAGGATTGTTTAACATCGTACCTAAACCTATTTGAATTCATACACATGGAAAAAAGCTCAAAAAAGCCAAAAATTTTTTGATTTGTCATTTTTCTTTTGTAAAAAAATTTAAATGGCGGTGAGCTGTGGATAAGGCAAGTGCAGTGGGGGGGAGGGGGTTCAAAGCATGCAAACATTCAAACAATCAGAACTTTATACATTTTGTTGCTAGGTACATTGAATGTTTCAAAACTAAAAGTTTTGTGAGTTGACATGCTAAAAAAATGGTTTGTAATTTGCCCAAATTACCCGTATTTACCCGAATTACTCGTAATTTACCAAAAAACATCAAAAAATGTCACTAAAAATTACAGGTAGTTTACCAAAAAATTACCATCAATTTACCACAAAATTGCCAGTAGACAGTAGGTAGTTAATTTAACAAAAAATTACCAAAAATTTACCAAAAAAATACAGTAGGTCAATCACCAAAAGATAACCTCTAAATAATTCATCAAAATATCATCAGAAAATTTACAAAAAAATACCAGTAGATACTTTACCTGAAAATTACCAGTAATTCACCTGACAATTACCAGTAATTTACCTGAAAATTTCCAGTAATTTATCTGACAATTTACAGTAATTTACCTGAAAATTTCCAGTAATTTACCTGACAATTACCAGTAATTTGCCTGAAAATTTCCAGTAATTTACCTGAAAATTTCCAGTAATTTACCTGAAAATTTCCAGTAATTAACCTGAAAATTAACAGTAATTTGCCTGAAAATTACCGGTAATTTACCTGAAAATTACCAGTAATTTACCAGAAAATTACCAGTAATTTACCAGAAAATTACCAGTAATTTACCAGAAAATTACCAGTAATTCACCTGAAAATTACCAGTAATTTACCTGAAATTACCAGTAATTTACCTGAAAATTACCAGTAAGTTACCTGAAAATTACCTGTAATTTACCTGAAAATTACCAGCAATTTACCTAAAAAATTACCAGCAATTTACCTGAAAATTACCGGTAATTTACCTGAAAATTACCAGTAATTTACCAGAAAATTACCAGTAATTTACCAGAAAATTACCAGTAATTTACCAGAAAATTACCAGTAATTTACCAGAAAATTACCAGTAATTCAACTGAAAATTACCAGTAATTTACCTGAAATTACCAGTAATTTACCTGAAAATTACCAGTAAGTTACCTGAAAATTACCTGTAATTTACCTGAAAATTACCAGCAATTTACCTAAAAAATTACCAGCAATTTACCTGAAAATTACCAGTAATTTAGTAATTTACTTAGTAATTTACCTAAAATTTGCCCCTAATTTACCAAAAATTTACCAGAAATTTACCTGACAATTACCAGTAATTGACCTGAAAATTACCAATAATTTACCTAAAAATTACCAGTAATCAACCTGAAAATTACCAGTAATTTACATGAAGATTACCCGTAATTTATCTCAAAATAACCAGCAATTTACATGGAATTTATCAGTAATTGACCTGAAAATTATCAATAGTTTACCAAAAAATTACCAGTCGGTAATTCACTAAAAGATAATCTTTAGATAATTTTACCAAAATATTACCAGAAAATTTATCAAAAAATACCAATACTTTACCTAAAAATTATCAAATCAAATCAAATCAACTTTATTTTTTGCAATAGGCAGCATTGCTGCATTTACAAAATCGAATTTCAGCAATTTACCTAAAAATTACCGGTAACTTACCTGAAAATTACCAGTAATTCACCTAGGAATTACATGTAATTTACCTGAAAATTGACAATTACCATTACCCCCTCCCTTCCCAAAAAAACCAGCAATATAGCAAAAATGTGGGTAGAAAAATCTGTACCTATTTTTTTCTTAAAATAATTTATAAAATGTCAGAAAGTCACGATTGTGACTTTGTCATTTTAGCAATTCATTATTTTTTTTTTCAAATTCTCAAAAGTCAGGCTTGATGATGTAAACGTTTACTTTGGCGTAACATTGACGAGTCAAAAACTTGGTAACTCTTCAACGTTTTTAATAGTCCAACATGATGCGAAGAATTTATCACAATTTTAATTTTAGAGATCTTCTTGAAAGTCGGACAGTTTCATTTTTTCGATTGTTTCAACTCTAAAGAGGAGGATTAAAATATAACTTTGAATTTTTCTCTGAAATTTATCCATTGAACTTCGTGTGTAGTTAAGTTGAAGATTTAGAAAGAGACAGACTACGGAGTCTAAAATTTTCAGCCATCATTTCTATACAGTTACCTACTTTCAGGTAAAAATATTCTTTGCGAAAAAATTGTCATGCACAACCTCTCAATATTCTATATTTCATTTTATTTTTTCTCGAAAGGGATAATAATAAGGTTTTTCATGATGTGATCTGAATTTCCATAGCGTTCACAATATTTTCAATCTTTCAGCTTCAACTCGCCAATTAAAGCATTTCAAAACGTACACATGCAAACAGCACAAACGAAACAAAAAAAAGGGCAAATGACACAGCAGTTTCAGTTTTTTTCTACGCTAAAATTGTTGCTCGACTACAAAAAAAACATACACACAGGAGCAGAAGTGAGAGCAGGGCTAGAATTTAAATGATATCCGGAGCACTTCTGCTGACTATTACGAGGTTAATGTACTTCTGCAGCATCGTCTCGTACATCAGGTCACTCATGCACTTACCTACCTGTTCTTTTGCTCTTTTTTTTTCGCCATTTACCTCGTCGTCGTACATCTTTTACTCACTATAATGTTGAAAACCTTTATAAGTATTTCCCTTTCGTAGTACATACAAAACATAGCATCGTCTCCTCGTTTGGATGGTCTTTCATGCGAATATTTCGTTAAATTTAAAACCTCTTTTTCTTCGCATATAACAAACTACATAGGTACGCTAATTCATCAAGTTTTTTTTTTCTATCTTCTCGCAAATGAAAGACAAAAGATACACTTGTATCAGGCACTCGTATATAGGTATGTTCAATTTACACCAAATTATGAACACGTGTGTGGATGCCACATACATATCATACGTGCGTATACGAGGTAAATAATAAATATAGTGGACAAAAATAATAGCTCCATTATTCGTGGTTTTACTATAATTATTTCGAGCGAGTAATATGCATTCGCGACACATGCGAGCATAAATTATTAATCGATAAAATATGACATAGGCTTTCGTAATTATACGTGTATGATTTTTCTCGTATTCGTAGATACCTATTCGTATGTATAGCATCACGAATAATTTTCAACAAAAGGGTATAAAATCCTATTATCGAGTTTAAACCTCTTTCACCTATTATTTCAAAACACTAACACCGAGCTTAGGGCATAACGTAAAATAACGTCCTCGAATGCTGGGGCATCTGCGAAATCAGGATATAGTCAATTATCGAATACAATTTATAAAATCCTGCACTACCTTATACCTGGTACAGGTAGGTAAGTATAATGAGCGAGCAAATTCTCGAGGCAGAAAAAAATTACGTTATGTATAATAAGACAATATGAATTCAATACCATTCTTTGGTCTCGGTTTCTTCGTAATTTCCCAAAGGTATAAACATCACAATATTTACCTTTGCGTTACCTATACGACCTGTACAGTGTACACTGTACACGGTTGGTTGCAGTATGCCTCAGCAATGCTGCTTTTAAACCACTGATACGAATTTCTTCTTATCGAAAAGAATTAATTTCAGATTTCGTTACACAGCTTCTCAGTCTTCGTCGTCGAAATGGGCTCAAGGTATTCGTCGCGTGTGTTCGTATACGAATGATGACATTTTCAAAGGCTAAACATTACACCTTCCGACGAGAAACTTTGTGGTAGAATTTGGATACTCGTGTCGAGTATTTATCACAGTAGGTGCGATCTGATTTAAGAAATTTTAAAACCACTTTAAAATCGAAACTTGTAGGTATATATGAAAATTGTTTCGCCAAAAAACACACGTGCCCGTAATTCGCGTAGGTACCTTATTGGAAATACGACGATTTGCATGGGCGTAAGTGATCGAAAACGCCGTCGCACGTTTTAATAAACAAATACATCAAAATAAAAGTACACATATTGAACCTTTCTTCTTCTTCTTCTTCACTTAATAACACATTGCTGAATCGAAAATCAACTCGAAAGCTTCGTCGAGAAACTCGTTCCATTAATACGCATTATTTTTCATCGTGACTACGTACAGAAGTAGAAATTAGACTGGTAAATATTAGTAAGGGTACCATGTCGGTCTATCGTTTCAAAATCGCAAAAGAGTGGGACCGGAAAGATATACAATTTTCGCGATATTTCCTCGAAAGGGGATCATTTCCCGACCCCGAAACCACCATTACATTTTTGAGATCGAATTGCAAAACCGATCCAGGGGTTCTCAAAGTTGTGAAAATTGAGCACCTACGTTGTCATCTGTTTTGGCCAATAAATCCCATCCAAAAGGGGGTAAGGGGGTGCTTGTGGTCTCAAATAACTCGTATTGGGTCACTCTTGAAATATCTACCCATGACCGTTCTCATTTAGTGATACCCCACATTTCAGTGGTTCCCAAAGTTGAACTTTTGTGTTCCAAATTTTTAAAGTCACGCATTCAAACGAATATTGTCAGTAAATAAATTTAGCAATCAAAAACTAGTCCAGATAAAAAGTTGCGAAATTTTACGACGATTTCAAAAATGTGTCATTTTTTTTCTTAGCATTGATAGGGGCCGAGCTGAGGGGGTTGGAACGTCAAAAAACGTGATGTAACAATAGTTCAGTAACTTAAGCAAAAAAATAGGGGGTATCGTGAATCTGTAGGTGGCAAGCTGATTTTTGGTATATGGTCCATTTTGATGGCCTGAAAACGAATCCGAGGAGTCCCCTGCTGTCCCGGGTGAGCTTTCCCCTAAATTGTGGATCTTAGGCCCCCAAAATCGGTCGCCATAGTGTTGATGGTTAATATTGATTGTAATACCTTCAATCGTTCCAAAATGGTACAGGGGGTGGTTTTCTTTGTTTTTCTGAGGTACAGAGCGGAGCACAATGTCACCCTGCCCCCTCCTCCCCCTAACTATTCAGTTATTTACCTATATACGCACGTGAGATGAATTGAAATGCACTACAAAATGTAAAATTGTCGAATGGAATGTTGATACGAGTTTCAAAAACCAGTTTTGACGTATTGTGACCACTTCTCCCCCTTTGTGGATCTTAGCCCCCCCCCCCCAAATCGGTTTTTGACCAATATATCGAAAAGTATTGAGTCCAGCTCAAAAATGGTTAGGACGAATGCTGTTCTACATCTAATTTCTCATCAGATGACCCGTTGATCAATTTTCCAGTCCCAAGGGGGTTGGACCTACCCCTTCTGACCTCTCACCATTCAATTATTTGCCAATATACGTATATGAAGTGAATTGAAATTTACTTTAAAAAATGTAAATGACGAATGGAATTGTGCGAAAATGATCAAAAAATGCGATTGGGCTGCAACTTTAGAAATTGTCTGTAGCTCAACTGAGAGTTTTTGAAAAATTTTGGGCTGAAAAATACCTTTTCGTATGCACAGGAAATCGTACCCAAACCTGAGAAAGCTCAACTTGTGACCAGATCTCAGATTTTTTCCCTACGAGAGGCTACCAAAAATCAACTCCTCCAAACTCATCACTTTGATACAAGTAACAGCAGAGATATGGGAGATACAGCATTGTGTTCTATGTTCAATCCTGAACCAAAATTGCAATTTTCCGAGAGTCAGTACCACTGTTCAGAAGCTCAGATTTTCAAAAATTGGTGTGAAATAAGCGCTGTGAATGCTCAAAGAATTCATTGCTCGCTCCACCGACCAACTTCCAAAAGTACCATTCATTCTAACACACTTGAAACACGAGCATATAGCATAAGCACAGCGAAACTTGGCATTTTGGTTCAGAATTAAACTAGGGACACGATGCTGCATCGCCCACCTCTATTTCTCATCAGATGACCCGTTGATCAATTTTCCAGTCCCAAGGGGGTTGGACCTACCCCTTCTGACCTCTCACCAGTCAATTATTTGCCAATATACGTATATGAGGTGGCTTGAAATTTACTAAACAAATGTAAAAATGCCGAATGGAAAGCTAATACGAGTTTTAAACGTATCGTGAACAATTCTCCCCCTTTTTGTTTTACAAGCCCTCAAAACTTTTTCGTACCTCTGAATTGGAGTGAACCTAAATAATCGAATACCTATGTACCTTCTCGTTCCTATACTTTTCAAGTCTGTGTGTATGAAATTACCAATAGGCAAAGTAAAAATTTGAGAGTAGGTAATTTTATAAATTAGATGCATTAAAAAATTTCAAAATTTGATTGTAAATTCAATCAATGAAAAATGGAAACGGGTAACGAGAGAGAGGTGGGCGATGCAGCATCGTGTCCCTAGTTTAATTCTGAACCAAAATGCCAAGTTTCGCTGTGCTTATGCTATATGCTCGTGTTTCAAGTGTGTTAGAATGAATGGTACTTTTGGAAGTTGGTCGGTGGAGCGAGCAATGAATTCTTTGAGCATTCACAGCGCTTATTTCACACCAATTTTTGAAAATCTGAGCTTCTGAACAGTGGTACTGACTCTCGGAAAATTGCAATTTTGGTTCAGGATTGAACATAGAACACAATGCTGTATCTCCCATATCTCTGCTGTTACTTGTATCAAAGTGATGAGTTTGGAGGAGTTGATTTTTGGTAGCCTCTCGTAGGGAAAAAATCTGAGATCTGGTCACAAGTTGAGCTTTCTCAGGTTTGGGTACGATTTCCTGTGCATACGAAAAGGTATTTTTCAGCCCAAAATTTTTCAAAAACTCTCAGTTGAGCTACAGACAATTTCTAAAGTTGCAGCCCAATCGCATTTTTTGATCATTTTCGCACAATTCCATTCGTCATTTACATTTTTTAAAGTAAATTTCAATTCACTTCATATACGTATATTGGCAAATAATTGAATGGTGAGAGGTCAGAAGGGGTAGGTCCAACCCCCTTGGGACTGGAAAATTGATCAACGGGTCATCTGATGAGAAATTAGATGTAGAACAGCATTCGTCCTAACCATTTTTGAGCTGGACTCAATACTTTTCGATATATTGGTCAAAAACCGATTTGGGGGGGGGGCTAAGATCCACAAAGGGGGAGAAGTGGTCACAATACGTCAAAACTGGTTTTTGAAACTCGTATCAACATTCCATTCGACAATTTTACATTTTGTAGTGCATTTCAATTCATCTCACGTGCGTATATAGGTAAATAACTGAATAGTTAGGGGGAGGAGGGGGCAGGGTGACATTGTGCTCCGCTCTGTACCTCAGAAAAACAAAGAAAACCACCCCCTGTACCATTTTGGAACGATTGAAGGTATTACAATCAATATTAACCATCAACACTATGGCGACCGATTTTGGGGGCCTAAGATCCACAATTTAGGGGAAAGCTCACCCGGGACAGCAGGGGACTCCTCGGATTCGTTTTCAGGCCATCAAAATGGACCATATACCAAAAATCGGCTTGCCACCTACAGATTCACGATACCCCCTATTTTTTTGCTTAAGTTACTGAACTATTGTTACATCACGTTTTTTGACGTTCCAACCCCCTCAGCTCGGCCCCTATCAATGCTAAGAAAAAAAATGACACATTTTTGAAATCGTCGTAAAATTTCGCAACTTTTTATCTGGACTAGTTTTTGATTGCTAAATTTATTTACTGACAATATTCGTTTGAATGCATGACTTTAAAAATTTGGAACACAAAAGTTCAACTTTGGGAACCACTGAAATGTGGGGTATCACTAAATGAGAACGGTCATGGGTAGATATTTCAAGAGTGACCCAATACGAGTTATTTGAGACCACAAGCACCCCCTTACCCCCTTTTGGATGGGATTTATTGGCCAAAACAGATGACAACGTAGGTGCTCAATTTTCACAACTTTGAGAACCCCTGGATCGGTTTTGCAATTCGATCTCAAAAATGTAATGGTGGTTTCGGGGTCGGGAAATGATCCCCTTTCGAGGAAATATCGCGAAATTGTATATCTTTCCGGTCCCATTGTTTTGATAATTTTCACTTTGGTACCCCTACCTACTATATCGCAAAATGTCGATAAAGCTTTCACCTAGTTTTGAAAATTTTTCCGAAAAATACATTAATTCATGCAGAAGGTTTCTCAATCGACTTTTTCTCAGTTTTTACAAATTTATAAATATCTACAAATTTGAAGGATTATTTCAGTTTTGAAAAACAAAATACATCGATAAAAATATTCCCACCCTAAATTTGGGTTTTCATTGGAAAATTTTTTTCCCATCACGATGAAAATTGAAATTATCAAAAACCGCAACCATCTCGATTCTCTCGCTTGTAAACGTGTTTCTGGATATTTAAAAAAAATTTATTTTGCGAATTTAATTAAAAATTCCTCCCGGTAGAAATTTTAATTCAAACGATCAAAGTTAAAACTGAACGCAGCCTTCATAGCTTCAACTCAGCGACTATAGGGCTGCCTCCAGTCAAAAGAAATTTCAAATATGATTTTCTGCCAGTTTTCGTTCCTAAATATTCCAGCATTCCTTATAAACCGATTACCTACCTACCTATTTGTGTATCAAAGAAAACAATATTTCGAAACTGACATACTTAGGCTACATCCAGATTTTAAATTGATTGCTGTCGACATTCTTTTTCAAATTGTTTACACAGCTCGGTTCGGTTTCGAAAAGCGAAAACGAAATCAGGGCAAGCATTCAGACAGCTTAGCCTCGGAATTTTTTCATAACTGGTAACTGTCTGGTAGATGGATGGTTTTCCAGACGGAATTTTCTTCAATAATTGGGCCATTTGGAAGTCTGCTTTTGTATAATGAAGGACGTCAAAGATATTCTCAGGATCTTAATCCCTTTTGGAAAAAAAAATTCACCTGGAGAGAAGTTACAAAGGCTTTTTTGGACCAGATTCGAAATTCCTTTCCACTCTTCACTTTTTCATAAAATAGAACATCGTTCTCTTTCAGCTGCACTGGAGTTGGAAGTGATTAAATTTACGTATGTCTGTCGGATCTGTACTTTGAGTTAAAAGTTACCTCGCAACAAAAAATTTCAGCTCGTGGAGAGAGAAAATGGTTCCTCGAAGAAAAGACATTTTTGAAAAAATCGGGATTTTTTTGCACTGACGCTTACCCAACCTATTTTAGAAAAAATTGGCCAGTTTTAAAAGATAGTATTTGAGATTCTGCGTCAATTTAGGGCATTTCCATTAAAATTCAAGACCACCTTTAAGGGTTCTACCAAGTGGTTAAAAATTTGCAAATCGTTAATTATTGGATAACTTTCCATATTATTAATAATGTTTTCTTCGAAAGCATTTCGCATTAATTATGCCATAACATCGAAAGGTTCCATTTTTGAAACTATGGAAATATTTGGCAAAGCAGTGGTGCCAATTTTTTGGCTATCATTTGCGAATTTCAAAAAAAAAAAAAGAAGAAGCAAAAACTGACCAAACTATAAATTCAAAAAATAAAAATAAATATATGGGCATCAAAATCTGATTTTTTACCTACTATTTAAGCAAAGCCCAAAAATTTAATTTGAATACCATTCGAGCTCAAATTCCAAAAAAAAAAGCTGAAAAAAGGAGGCAAAAAACTAAAATTTTTCAAAAGATTTAAAATGCTATAAAAAGCTACGTTTTTAAGGACACAGAATAAATTTTTAAACACCATTCAACTTCGAGATACAAAACTGAAAGTTTTCAAAAAATCCAATCTGACCTTGATAAAATATATTACGTTGAGGCTTATCCCAGTCCAGCAACCTAGAACTCAAGTTTTTCAAAAAAAAATGCGAAATCAGCATCACAATCAGGATTTTTAAAGACGTGGAATCCATTTTTTAGGACCATTTCACTTCATCCAAACTCCAAGGTAGGCTCCAAAGAGTGGATACAAGAAAGAAAATTTTCAAAAAAAATACAATGATGAGTATCCACATTTGGATTCATTAGAACTCAGAATTCATTTCGAAGGCCAGTTTGACACCGAAACACAAAAACGCTCCAAAAAAGAAGGCACAAAACTGAAAATTTTCAAAAAAATGCAATCTGGATATCCAAATTTGGGTTTTTTAAGAGCTAAGAAATGATTAGGAAGACCATTTGGCCTTGAATATCAAAATGAGCTCCAAACAATGGACTGAAGTTTTTCAAAAACATACAATATGGGCATCAAAAGCCAGATTTTTACAAAAGTAGAATTATTGATTGGTGAAAAACTGATGCCTACATATTTTGTGGTGAAAAAACAACCAACTGCAGGTATTTTTTTGGTAAATTACTGGTAATTTTTCGGTAAATTACTGGTAATTTTCAGGGGTATTTTTGATAAATTTTCTGGTAATATTTTGGTAAAATTATCTAAAGATTATCTTTTAGTGAATTACCGACTGGACATTTTTTGGTAAACTATTGATAATTGTCAGGTAAATTACTGGTAATTTTCAGGTAAATTACGGGTAATTTTCAGGTAAATTACGGGTAATTTTCAGGTAAATCACTGGTAATTTTCAGGTAAATTACTGGTAATTTTCAGGTAAATTACAGGTAATTTTCAGGTAAATTACTGGTAATTTTCAGGTAAATTACTGGTAATTTTCAGGTAAATTACTGGTAATTTTCAGGTAAATTACTGGTAATTTTCAGGTAAATTACTGGTAATTTTCAGGTAAATTACTGGTAATTTTCAGGTAAATTACTGGTAATTTTCTGGTAATTTTCAGGTTAATCACTGGTAATTTTCAGGTAAATTACTGATAATTTCCAGGTAAATTACTGGTAAATTTTTGGTAAATTAGAGGTAAATTTTAGATAAATTACTAAGTACATTACTGGTAATTTTCAGGTAAATTACGGGTAAATTTCAGGTAAATTACTGGTAATTTTCGGGTAAATTACTGGTAATTTTTAGGTAAATTACTAGTAGTTTTCAGGTAAATCACTGGTAATTTTCAGGTAAATTACTGGTAATTTCCAGGTAAATCACTGGTAAATTTTTGGTAAATTAGGGGTAAATTAGGGGTAAATTTTAGATAAATTACTAAGTACATTACTGGTAATTTTCAGGTAAATTACGGGTAAATTTCAGGTAAATTACTGGTAAATTTCAGGTAAATTACTGGTAATTTTCGGGTAAAGTACTGGTAATTTTCAGGTAAATTACTAGTAATTTCCAGGTAAATCACTGGTAAATTTTTGGTAAATTAGGGGTAAATTTTAGATAAATTACTAAGTACATTACTGGTAATTTTCAGGTAAATTACGGGTAAATTTCAGGTAAACTAATAGGTAAATTACTGGTAGTTGTCAGGTAAATAACGGGTAAATTTTTGGTAAATTAAGGGTAAATTTTAGGTAAATTACTAGGTAAATTACTGATAATGGTCAGGTAAATTACTGGTAATTTTCTGGTAAACAGGTAGTTTTAAGGTAAATTACTGGTAATTTTCAAAATACGTACAACATGGGTACTCAAAACTAGGCTCTTAAGAACTCGTAATCCATTTTGAAGACCATTTTAACACCAAAACTCAAAAATGTGCTCCAAAAGGGCATCGCCCATGAATCTTAAGATTAAGGTACATATAAAGTAGGTTTCAATTTCCCAACTTCACCGCGGGTACCTGAATTTGGAAATTTCAACTTTTAAAAATTTTCTGCAGGCTTCAAAACTACTCAAAATGTTTTAAAACCATTTTCAATCGATTCGATGAGTCAAAAATTTGGTACTTGAAAATTAACACCACTCTTGAATTTCTTTCAAATTTCAATCGCCTTCAGCTCAATGCACAAAATTCATCCTTTGTCAACCAATTGCTCACTCCTCGATACTTGTAATCATGTAATGTACGTTACACACAATTTTATTACACGTTAGGAGGAAAAAAAACAACGGGGACCGCGCGATATTTCGTTTAAAAATGTTTTTAAAAATGATGAATGTATTCTACGTGTTTATCGTGGTAAAAGGTAAGTTGAAACATCACACGTTATACTGCAAATGGAAAATTATGGGGTTGTTGGGTAAGTTTTTTTCTGCCTTTTGTTTTCGGAGGAATGCTATAACAACATTAGCTACATTATATTCAAACAACTTTTTTCCCTATTCCTTTGGCTTTGTTCCAGCGTAAAAAGTGAGAAATGTACTTTGTTGTTGTATTTCGTTAACGTATCCTACGGTACGGTTTTCCTCTTATTTTTTTTACCAATCGGGCCAGCCGTAATTAAATTTTAACTCGGGTAATCGCTCTTGGGCCGGTCAATTCGGATGAAATACGTGTCTCGAATCGTTGATTGGATGCGTTGAAAATTTCACAAATTTAACCCGTCTATTTTCACGACGAATCGACGACTCGAAAATTATTCGCTGTGGTTGTGAAAATTCGTGGTTTTCTCTTCACTTTTCTTTTTTCTTTTTTTTTTTTGTAATGAAAACAATGACGGATGAAAAATCTAGGGGGAAATTGCGAAATGAGTTTTTTCATGCGGAGTGGAAAAGTGTGGCAAGTCTTGAAGGGTTTGGGATATACGTCTCGGTGTGGTGAAATTTTGTCACATGTCATGCTCAAATTTCACCCTGTTGGGTTTTCTCAAAAGCTATTTTCTCAATGTTGCGTCTTTGTTACAATCGCGTATTCTTTTTTAATGCGAAAATTTTGCGGCACGATTGATTTTCACCAGACATGTCGAAAAATTCGATTTCGTTGAAATACTTGTATTTTCGTTTCGCGAGTAAATCGAATTTTTACTCCGCTCGCCCTCCGTCAACCTCTTCCAATTTCCAAGTTTCGCCATATGCAGTTTGATGAACTAAATGTATGGCGAATGATTCTTCCACGCGAGAGAATTTAATCCAGCCTCGTATGTTTATCAACGAATTTGTTTATCTTTAGAATTAGGTATACCGCACCACGAGAATTCCAAAGTACCGAAAAATGCTTCGGGTTAGTATTAAGAATTCGTTACGTTGTTGGTCGCACCTCTCTCCAGGGATTTCACATTAGAGGCCTAAAATTCTCGTTCGAAAAATTTACATTCACGGTCGCATAGTTTCGATTTAATGAAAATTTTCATGATGAATTGACATTTAGAATGTTGACATAGTTCCCTATGTTCACTCTCGTCGTAATACTCGAAGGGGCACTAATTGAAACGACGACGATGGATTTCTTCTTCTATTTTAGCTGGGCTGAAATTTAGATGCGAAATTGGGAGCGCTGAATTGAATTGGAAAAAATTTTCGACCGAATTGAAGTGACTGGCAGTTTAATTTTTTTTTACTGTGAGACACGTTGTGTCTGTTGTTGAATTTTACGATTTTAATTTCTGGTTCTCGTGTATTCTTTGTAGGCTCGTAGTTCTGATTAGGTCAAGTTTCCCCCCCCCCAAAGCTTCATTTAATTAGGGCTGTCAGAATTTTGCCCAATCTGATATCTTAAACGATATAAAGAAGTTTTAAATCCAGGAAAATTTCAAGTGTTAAATTTCATCTTTCACAAATTCAAATATATATTGGGAAAATCAAATTTTTGAAGGGAGGGGTGATGTATTTACATCGAGAAAGTCGGAAAATAGCAACTATTGGTCCTCTAACCACCCCCCCCACACCATCAAAGGAAACCTCTCTCACTACCCCAAAAATAATTTTTTTTCAATTTTATTTGGTGAGGGGAGGGTGGAGGTAGGTACACTATACAAGGGAAAGCAGGACCGAGAAAGATACCTTCTTGAAAAAGAGAGTCATTTAGAAGAATTCTGTTGACAAGAATGGAAAATTTTCAAAAATTTTTAATGACTTTGATTTATTTAATTTTTTTGATTTTTTCGTTTTCAAGGGTTTTCATAAAAGAGACCAAAAATATCTTGAAGGGGAGGTAGAGGGATTTTGTAGAAAGGGAAATGATAAGTGATAATTCTGACACAAAAATGTAAAATTTTAATGCATTTTTCTCCAAATTTTTTTGATTTTTTAAGAATTTGGGGTCTATTTAGCTTTATTCACCTATTTAATTCCAATTTGGAGGGAGATTTTCCCCCATAAAATCAAGAACTTTTGAGAGTTGAATAAGAAAAGAATCGTCAATGAATGATTACACGTATGTATAATTAATATTGGTCAAATTATTAAGTGTAACTAAGTATTCATAAGCTATAAACTCAAATCTGATAGTCAGTGAGCACACTATAAGTATATTATACATTTTTACAGATTTCATGGGTGATTACGAAACAAGACGCGGTGTCAATTCAAAGGGTAAGCACATTCTTATTACTTATTACATTTCCAATAGATACGAATGAATCCAGCTGCAGTTTTAAAATTCCTGTCTGGTCAATCGATTACTCAGCAGTGCAGTTACCATAATTGTGTTTCGATAGAATACATGAAAATAAACTGGAATTTTTCCATACTTATGCCCTCCTCACCCTATCGCGCTTCTGATGGCATTCTAAAATTGTGAAAATTGTTTGCGAAGTGAAGACGAAAGCTTTTGAAAACTTTTATTTGAAGATGCCTGAAAATTAATTAGTTCTTTTTAAATCGGTGAGACGTTTATTTTTCTGGATTTTGAAATTTTAGAATTTGAAGGATGTTGATTTTGAAAAACAAAACAAAAGAAACCCAAGCGAAGGCAATAGCTCTTAAAAAATGTGTATTTTTTGGCTTAAAATTTTGGATTTTTATTTTAGAAATTTCTATGGCAAAAGCTTGCGAAAATTTGTGTTTGGAGAAGTAAAAAATAGTGTTTTTCTTTCATCACAGCCTCACAGGCCTTTATTTTGCCGAACTCTCGAGAAAACACGAGCCCGGCGCAAACTGCTCCCTTTATGCCTCCCTCTCAACGGTTCTGTATCAAACTATAAGTACACGTTTTGAAGTAACTGATTCTGATTCCAAAATTAGTTTGAGCCTATAGAATCAAAATTGCCCCAATCGAGTCTTGAGAGAGAAGTTTGGAGGCTGAAATTTTGAAAATGCAATATTAACAGGAATCCGATTCTGAAATCTGTTCGTCTCAAACACCCAAAATGAGTCCCTCGCAATATTGTTTTAAATATTGAACCCATTCAAAGGGTCTTATGGCCGCGAGAGTTGAATTGAAGAGCATGCAAAACATCTAATTCTATCAGATAAAATGCGGAGGCGCTTAAGTTGATTTTTAGAACCTTGAGAAATATTCAAAAATCAAAGAGCCAAAAAAAACTCAAAAAAATTCGAAATTTTCAAAAGATCAAGTTTATTTTCTCAGATTTATTTTTAGGGTATGTAGTCGAGGGGGCCGCATAAGGATCAAATACACCCCCCTGCCGATCCTCCGCGCGGGACAACTCTTTTCTTAAAAGGAACCTTGTACTCAAGAAAAAGTGGCCCTACTTACAAAATGGCGGCCATTATGATTGACAGGTTAGCTGAAATCGCAGATTTTGGGTTCCAACATAGGACTAGCACATCAAAATTTTTCAAACCGTACAAAAGTAGATCGAAAGATCACGCAAAAATTTATCACCTGTCGAAATTTCAAGTGCTAAAGTACGTTTTTCGATTTTTGGTGAATTTTTGAAAATCAAATTTAAGCCAAAAATAAGGAAAAAATCAAAATTTTACAAAGTTGACCAAGAAAGCTGAAATTTGGGGTATACTCTATTTTAGATTTGCCAAATCGATTAGAAGCGGTTTCAAACCGTTTTGAGCAGTTCTGGAGCCTCCAGCAGATTTTCGAAACTCGAAATTTCCACAAAATTTCATCAAAATCAAAATGGAAAGCTGAAACTTACTCTGCAAACTAATTTCAATGCGCTACGAAGTACTGCAGGTGAATTTCGAGTCGTTTTGGAGCCTCTAGCGACTTTTTGAAAATTCCTGCAGCCTCCAGCAGATTTTTGAAACTTTAAATTTTCACAAAATTTCATCAAATGGAGATGAAAAACTGATATTTACTCTACACTCCAATTTCAGCACTCTCTTAAGACGACTTCAGATGGGTTCAAGTCATTTTGGAGCCTTCAGCGACTTTTTGAAAATTGCTGGAGCCTCCAGTATATTTTTGAAACTTGAAATTCCCGCAACATTTTAGCAAATAGAGTTGGAAACTGAAATTTACTTCGCAAACTAATTTTCAATACGATATGAATTCGACTACGTCGTGGTTTCAAATGGTTTTGAAGCTTCCAGCTACTTTTTGGAAATTTCAATTTTCCAAAAAACACCATACAACCTTTCGAAAAGTCGCTGGAGACAACAAAACGACTTGAAATCCAACAGCATCGTCTTCGTAGCGTATTGAAATTAGTTTGCAGAATGAATTTCTACTCTCCATCTCAGTTTGATGAAATTTTGTAAAAATTTAAAATTTGAAAAATCTGCTGGAGACTTCAGGAATTTTCAAAAAGTCGCTAGAGGCTCCAAAACGACTTAAAATCCACCAGCAGTCGACTTCGTAGCGTATTGCAATTAGTTTGCAGAATGAATTTCGACTTTCCATCTCCGTTCGATGAAACATTGGGTAAATTTCGAGTTTCAAAAAACTACCGGAGGCTCCAGTAATTTTCAAAAAATCGCTGGAGGCTCCATAACGTCTTGAAATCCCCCTGCAGTTGACTTCGTAGCGTATTGAAATTAGTTTGCAGAGTAAATGTTGACTATCCGACTCCATTTGATGAAATTTTGTGGGAATTTCGAGTTTTAAAAATCTTCTGGAGGCTCCAGAACTGCTCAAAACGCTTTGAAACCGCTTCCAATCGATTTGGCAGGTCAAAAATAGGGTATATACCAAATTTAAGCTTTCTTGGTCAATTTGGTAAAATTTTGATTTTTTTCTCTCATTTTTGACCTAATTTGATTTTCAAAAATTCACTAAAAATCGAAAAACGCACTTTAGCACTTGAAATTTTGACAGGTGATGAATTTTTGCCTGCTCTTTCGATCTACCTGTGTACGGTTTGAATAATCTCGTGCAAGTCTTATGTTGGAACCCAAAATCTGCGATTTCAGCTGACCTGTCAATCATAATGGCCGCCATTTTATAAGTTTTTGGGAGGGGGAGTTGAATTCTAATGAATTTTTTGAAGCGATTATATAAATGATATTTTTTGTAATGATTTCGTATATTTTTCTTTCGTGGTGAGTTAGAATAAATTTTTCAGTGGGAATTTGGTTTGGAATTCGTGATTATAATCAACATTTTTTTGTTGATAATTTCATGGATCTTTTTGCCATTTTTATGATAAATTTTTCTTCGGTATTTTTTAATTCAATTTTTAAAATTCAATTTTGAACTGTTTCGTGATTTCAATGTGAATTTTTTTATGGTGATTTCTGTTTTCAAATTTGTTTTTTTGTTGTAATTCCTAATGAATTGTGGTGCTCTGAAATGGTTTTTTTTTTCAATGGTGATTTCATAGAATAAATTTTTTGACGGTGAATTGAAAACCTTACACATATTGCACCTAAGAGCTCTTCAGCTAGCTAATTTATTTATTTATTTGTTCGTTGGTTTATGTTTTTGTTTTTTTCAAATAAAAACATGGGAAAGATTTCCAAGCAGATAATTGTAAAAAAAAAAATCACACACGTTTTGCTGGCAGTTTCTATGTAGGTAATAATTCGCGAACCGAAATTATATAATCATTACCTTCTCTCTTTCCCTTCACTATAAATCATCTTTTTTCCCCCAACTTCGTTGAAAACACCAAAAAGAAAAAAGAGAAAAAAACACTCACACATTCGAACGTACACATGTATAATTTGAACCAACTGTACACTGTACAGATACGACTAATGAAAGAACTACTTATACTCGTATTCATCGCATTAACCGGCTGACCCTCAAAGGTTAAACGACGATACGACCATATTACTAGAATTAACATATACGTACAAACGAACCAACATTTTCGCTGCTTAAAATTACCTTCGAATTCGCAGCTCGATATAAAAGGGATCGAGGATCAGAGATGGTACAAAAAACAAAAAAAGAACGAACGAACGAACGCGTACAGCACCGAATGAAACTGGGCATTTAATACCTATCAAAAAGGTGGACTGGACATCGTATCCAGTGGGCATTTTTAATTGGCGCTAATGGATTGTTTAATTTCGCGTAAAAATGACCTATTAAACAGAGAGCTTTAATAGGTGCGACAAGCTATAGGTAAACGAGACTAGAGCGATTTTACAAGGAGCTTAATTACGAGAACGACGTGGTGCAGGGACAGCGACGATGGACGGACGCTCTGAACGCGGTGTTTGTTTTGAACAAAAATAAAGGCTACTTGTACATAACAGACGTTTTATTAAAACCGTTTACACACAGAGAAAGAGCGACGACCATCGTGTAATCAATTTATTGTCCACTAAATGCGGTTTCCTAGGTACGAATTAATCAACCGTTGTAGGATGAATAAAAGCAACGTACATTTTTAACCTTTATTCGATTAAATTTCGCGTAATAATAACGGAGAATGTTTTCATAACGACAGAAAAACGGATAATAAAATCAAAAGCTACGAATTCGTTGAGGAAAATAACAACAAACGTCTAAACAAACGATAGCCGCGTATATCCGAAAACGTACACAAACAGAGGCGTAAATACGCCGTAATTACGCGATCGAAAACGCGACGCAACTTTTGCTTATTTTTACTTGATGCAAAATACTCGTTTACATCCCGCCGCCGTCGGCGCTGGTACCATCCGGCGTCGAAACTTCATCTACGTCGATGAGCGGTATCAGATTATGGACAGGGCGCTTCAAAACAGTGCCGTTACGGCAAATGACGTCGATGGAGCGCACTGTACCTTGACTATCTGGATACGTACGAATGATTCGGCCTAATGGCCACTGCAAAGGTGCGGTCTCCTCTTTGCTGAGGATTACAATGTCGTTAATCTCGAACTGACGAGTTGAAGCAGTCCATTTGACCCGTTTCTGCAGGGAGGTTAGGACTTCTGGCTTCCAACGTCGCCAAATAGCGTTGCGCAGTTGGGTTACAAGGTCCCAGCGCGTTTGGTAGTGGGAGACGTCGCTGTTGGATGTGTCATCTGAGACAGCTACAAGCGGACGTCCGATTAGAAAATGCCCAGGTGTCAGGGCATCGAAGCTGGAGGCTGGATCGCGCAGCGGTACAATCGGGCGCGAATTCATAATCGATTCGATGTGGCACAGAAGAGTACCAAATTCGTCGGTGGTGAGTGCTGTGTCACCAATCGTTTTGTAGAGGTGATTCTTCATAATGCGTACGGCAGCTTCCCATAATCCACCCATGTGCGGCGCAGCAGGGGGGTTGAAGCGCCATTCGATCGGAGCTGGTGATGAGAATTTTTGTATCTCGGTGGATTTGGCAAGTTCGTTGAACTTGTCATTCAATTCGTTGGCGGCGCCGGTGAAATTGGTGCCGTTATCCGAGTAGATGGTTAGAGGGCAGCCACGGCGTGCTGCAAAACGTTTCAATGCGACGAGGAACGCCGCCGTTGTGAGGTCTAGTACCACCTCGAGGTGAACGGCTCGCGTACTGAAGCATACGAACACAGCGACGTATGACTTCAATTTGGTGGTGCTTCGTGAGCGAATCTCTGATTTGCGATTAAATGGGCCGGCGTAGTCGACACCAACAATGGAAAACGGCGGTGATGGGCGAACTCTGTCAGCTGGCAAATCGGCCATCGGCGGATTTCGGTGAGCGTTTCGACGAAATCGTGCGCATTTGGCGCAGGTACGTATAACCTGCTGAATTTGAGCATTCAGGTTACCGATGAGCCAGTATCTGCGGCGTAGATAAGCGGTGATGAACTGAGGTCCGGCGTGTGCAAATCGGCGATGGCAATCTCGAATCAGCAAATGCGTGAATCGATGGTTTGCCGGAATAATTACTGGATGACGTTGATAGTATGGTAGGTCCGCACGTTCGATGCGGCCACCGACACGTATAAGTCCCTTCTCGAGAAAGGGAGACAGTGACGTGAGTCGACTGCGACTTGGAAGCGGTCGCTTGGCGATCAGCTTGTCGAATTCCTTCGGGTAGGTCTCGTGCTGAGCTTTCAGGGCCAATTCAAGTTCGGCGCGTCGATATTCAGCAGCAGAGAAACTTCCGCTCAGAGACGGCGTTTTTCTGACTCGTGAGAGAAAGAAGTCCTTGATGCGGAGCCAAGCGGTGATGATACTCAGGACCTTACTGAGGTCCGAGTACTGGTTGATGACGTATCTGGCGAAATCTGCATATTGGGGTGGTATTTCGTCCAGTACTGTGTTCACATGAACATATACTAGCGTTGCCTGGAAAATCTCTTCTCCAAATTCGGGTGAGAGATGATTCGGTGGTATCTTCAACTCGTGAAGGAACTCTGGACCATGGAGCCAGAGATCAAAACGTGATTCGAGTTCGGTAAACGATTTTTGGCGTGTGGCCAAGTCGGCTGGATTGATTTCGCCTGCAACATGTCGCCATTTTTCAGCTGGAAATGTGCGGACGATATTCTTCACTCGATTCACGACAAATTGGGTCCAATGACCTGGTTCTTTGGCAAGGTACGCCAACACGATGGTCGAATCGGTGTAGGCATAACAGCGATCTCGGTTACAACCTAGGGTTGTAATAACTGGTTCAAAAAGTTCGGTCAGGAGTGCAGCAGCGCAGAGCTCCAACTCCGGAATCGTACGTGGTTGGCGTTGCGGAGCGACGCGCGTTTTTGACGCAATCAGGCGCACAACTGGTGGCGCATTCTCCTTGAGAATGCGAGCGTAGATACAGGCAGCATATGCTTCCTTACTAGCGTCTGAAAACCCATGCAACTCAAGATGAACGGATTCGGCGTTTCCTACGTAGCGAGGAAACTGTAGGCTGGCGGATGCGGTGATATCATTAAGGAAACGATCGAAACGCTGCTGGAAATCGGCGGAGACGTTTTCGTCCCGGTCCAGATTATCTGTCCACAACTCTTGGATGAGAAGCTTGCCGGTGATTGTGAGAGGTGCGAGAAATCCCAACGGATCAAAGATGCTGGATACTTTTGAGAGTGCGATACGTTTCGTTACGGTGTTCTCTGGAACTGTGACGTTGGCCAGAGATGGAAAACTGAAGAAGTCACCGGCTGAGTCCCATTCGACTCCAAGAGTGCGGCCTACTGACGAGCCACAGAGAGGTGAGTGATCTGCCAGCTCACCGGAGAAGCGCCATTTGCCTAGCTCCATGCCAGCAGTACGTAACAAAGCAACTAGCTCGTCGATGAGCTTTTTTACAGCTTCCAACGAGTCTGCACCACTCAGTGTATCATCGACGTATGTATTTTTGCGCAGAACTGCCGCCGCCGCTGGAAATTCTGACTCGCCATCATCAGCAAGTTGGAAAATCGTTCGAATCGCGGAATGCGGCGCGGAGCTCGTACCATAGGTGATGGTATTCAGTTGGCAATCGATTATCTCGCCATTTTCGTAGATAACGATGCGCTGAAGGTCTCGGTCCTCGTCTGGTACCCACATCTGGCGGTACATTTTGATTATATCGGCTGTGAATGCGTATAAGAACATTCGGAAGCGGAGAAAGATGATGAATAGTGGCGCTTGCAACGTTGGGCCCACTAACAGTATGTCATTCAATGAGACGCCATTTGTTGTCTTCATTGAAGCGTCGAATACGACTCGAATCTTCCCGTTGTGGTAAACAGTGTGATGTGGGATGTTGTAAGTAATCTGGTTTGGTATTGGAGGTGCGCAGCGCGTCAAATGACCAAGCGCTTCGTATTCACGTAAGAATTCACGGTACTCTTCTGAAACGCAAGTGCGTTTCAGATGGTTTATAGCGAGCTGGCGCGATTCACCAAGAATCTTGTCGGATCGTCGTGGTAGCTTGACGATAAAACGGCCTGAGACTGGATCACGTTTGTGTGTCTCAACGAATATTCGTTCACACTCGAGTTCTTCAACTGACCTGGTGTCCTTGACGCGCGGTGGCTTGTTGAGGCCTAAGAACTCTGTGATTGAGTCCACTTCGGGTTGCGTCAGCTTCGCATGAAGGCAGCGCACACTCGGTTCGATCGATGACGTTGAGTATGGACCTGCGAGGAGCCATCCAAGCTGAGACGAGATGAGCGTTGGTCGATTCGGCTGCGTAATCATTGACGGTTGGAGGATTTGTTACAAATGATCAACTCCAATGAGTAGGTCAATGACCTTTGACTCGTGATATCGCGGATCAGCGAGATGGTAGCGTTGGGCAAAGTCCCATTCTGGCGGAGGCGTAAACGATACTGATGGTAACGGATCGGTGATCGAATCTACCACTATTGCGTGTAGATTAACGGAGAATTCACCGTTGCGCGATGTAAGCTTGATAGTGGTAGTTGAGTTGGCTGAAGACCGCGCTCCACCAACGCCACTGATAACTACCGACGATTTATTGAGCTTCAAGTTCAATTTCTGCGCGATATCTTTTGTGAGTAAAGTAACGTGCGAAGCGCCATCAAGCAAAGCAGTTGCGTTGATATGATGGGTTGCAGAGGCGAGGCGGACACCTGCGGTACTCAATAATACTTCGCGGAGCTGTCGCTGCGTCACTGCGGATAGAAATGTCGCATTTGCGGACACTGACTGAGTCGGTTTCGGAGGCTCGGATGTCTGATTTGTAGTGCTAGGAGTACCGGAGGGTAGCGTAGGTGCCGCCGCCGAAGACGGAGGCAGTTGATGCGCATTATTGGACTCGAGCGGATGTAACAACGTGTGATGCGCTTTGCCGCACTGCTTGCATTTACTCGAGCGACACACCTTTGCCCAATGACCGCCACGGAAGCAATTAACGCATAGCTTTGCGTCGCGAACGCGCTGGTAGCGTTCTTGAATCGGTAGACGTTTGAAGGTGTCGCAGTGGTAGAGTGGATGAACCTGGTTACAACACGGACACATTCTGACGACTGAATCACCGCTGCCAACCGTAGATTGCGCTGAAGACGGGTTCGACGATGTGGATTGCGTTACTAACGCAGTGGCGGCGCCACGCGTGCGTTGAGGATGTTGTCTAGCATTGGCCGCGGCGTTTTGCTTCGATGCGGTTACGAATACTGAAGAAACGACTCGAATACGGTTTTCTAGGAACTTGATCAGTTCACTGTACGAGTCTACGTCTGGTTCGGCGTTATCGACAGCTTGCTCGTTGTTGAGGGACGTCTCCCAGAGCTCACGGCTGCGCGAATCAAGTTTCGTAACGATGAGCTGGACGATAAGTTCGTTAGACAGGGCATCACGTTTGAAGCCCATGTTTTCGACTGCTCGTATACTGATTAACGCAGTATTGGCAAGTTTACGGAGCGATTCAGGATCGTTTTCTTTCACCTCACCCAGTTCGAAAAGTTTCTGGAGGTGAAGGCGAAGATTCAAGCGCTTATTCTCGTACCGACGTTTCAGGATCTCGATTACGACCGCATAACTACCAGCTTCGACGTGGATGTTCTGAACGAGGTCAGCTGACTCGCCAGTTAGACAGGACAGCAGATGCTCGTGACGATGCAGGTCGTCCAAACGAGGGCTACGGACGCCACTCTGGAACCGTTGAAAGAAACTGGCCCAATCCTCGGACTTGTTCGAGAATTTTGGCAGATTTAGCTTAGGTAAACGAACTGAATTATCGGCTGCGGCGCAGCTACGGTATTCGGATCCTTCATTGCTCGGTTCGGGTGTAACCTGCTCGAGAAGCGTTTCTAACTTTGATACGATTTCGAAATACTTGGATTCGGCAGTTACAGCTGTAACTGCGCAATCTGACGCGGTGTCGTTACCTTCGGTGGTAAGAATATCGTTATTATAAGAAGCAAACAAACCAAATTGTTCTTCCAGGTGTCGGATACGTCGTCGGAGCTCGGGTGCAGATTTACTTGTTTGCGGATTGTCTGCCCAGGTACGGGTGTTGTCGAATACGATAATGACGTTGTCACGTAGTTTACGGAGCTGCTCGATGGTGCGTCTATTCGCCATGATGTTGGAAAATAGCGTTACTGAAGTGTACCCACGGTACGTGGATATTAGCGATCGGATGCGATTTTCTGGAGTACCCACGGAGTGGATATTACGAACGGATGCGATTTTCGAATTCCAACATAGACGAACGTTGAAACGATTACGATTGCGAAGCGAACTGATGATTATCCAACATGGATATTACGAAGTAGCGAATTACGAATTCGAAACGAATTGAAAAAGCTTACCCAAGATTGGATATTACCGAAGCATTGAAAACGGAACGATTATCTCACTTGAGATATTGCTGAATTTCAATCACGTCCTAGGGTCACCATAATGTAGGATGAATAAAAGCAACGTACATTTTTAACCTTTATTCGATTAAATTTCGCGTAATAATAACGGAGAATGTTTTCATAACGACAGAAAAACGGATAATAAAATCAAAAGCTACGAATTCGTTGAGGAAAATAACAACAAACGTCTAAACAAACGATAGCCGCGTATATCCGAAAACGTACACAAACAGAGGCGTAAATACGCCGTAATTACGCGATCGAAAACGCGACGCAACTTTTGCTTATTTTTACTTGATGCAAAATACTCGTTTACAACCGTGTAACAGGTCATACCGTATTCGGCGCGTTAACTTATTTAATGCTCTTTCGCCTGCAGTAATTAATGGAAGTGTGTATTTTTTTTTTTTTTTCTGAAAAAAGTCAATTCGAATTGCAACCCTGATGTGAAAGCCAACGTTTTATTATCTCTCTGAATTTTTTTTTTGATTTCTTTTTATTAAGGTGCACTGGGGGAAGTCAGAATTCGGGGTAAGTCAGAAAAACTGCTCTAGCTCTTAGAGGCTTATATCTGCCAAAGCGCTACCCAGGGGTAACTTGAGGGTACTACCCCTACTTCATCACAGCATAAACATTTTCGCGACCCAGTTTCACTTTAAAGGCTTCTGATTGGTTCTTTTTTAGTTGCTGTTTTTGTTTTTGAGGGTGTAGATCACGAATCTGACAATATTTTTTTCTTAAGGGTGAATGTTGGGGGGGTGAAGGGGGTAAAAACGGTGAAAAATTCAAATTTTGACTATAATGATGTGTGATATGTCAAAATGTACCAAGTATGAATAATTCAACTGAAAGTAAGTACTTTTCATCAATTTACTCGATTTTAGTTTTTATAAAATGATTATAGAGGTTTAATTTATGTTAAAATCCCGTTTTTTTCCTTCTTTGTTGCATAAATTGGAATAGAACAAATTTTTGCACGTAGATGCACGGGAAATTCCAGTGGCTGGTAATACTTAAGATAGGCTATTTCAAGATGTTAATTGCCAGTTTTGCCCCAAGGTGCCCCCGCGACCTCCACAGTCGATTATAGTGAAAAATCTTAGTGAATTTCGTTGAAATGTGACAAATTTTCTCTTACTGGGACTTGAACGGCTTCCCAACAGAAAATTCTTCATCCCCCACCCTTCACCCCTTCTACACCTTGGAAAACGTACATTATTGACATATCACACATCATTATAGTCAAATTTTGAATTTTTCACCGTTTTTACCCCCTTCACCCCCCACATTCACCCATACGAAAAAAATATTGTCAGATTCGTGATCTACACCCTCAAAAACATACATTCAGATATATCACACTTGATTATTGTCAAATTTTGAATTTTCACACCCTTCATCCCCCTACTATTCAACCCTAAGAAAAAAATAGTGCCAAATTCGTGATCTACAACCTCGAAAACATACATTTCGACATATCACACATCATTATAGTCAAATTGTAAGCTTTTCACCGTTTTTACTCCCTTCACCCCCTCCCCCCTTCACCCCCTCCCAACATTCGCCCATACGAAAAAAAAATTGTCAGATTCGTGATTTACACCCTCAAAAACATGCATTTAGATATATCACACTTCATTATTGTCAAATTTTGAATTTTTCACCCCCTTCATCCCCCTACTATTCACTCCTAAGAAAAAAATAGTGTCAAATTCGTGATCTACAACCTCGAAAACATACATTTCGACATATCACACACCATTAGAGTCAAATTTTGAATTTTTCACCGTTTTTACCCCCTTCACCCCCCACATTCACCCATACGAAAAAAATATTGTCAGATTCGTGATCTACACCCTCAAAAACATACATTCAGATATATCACACTTGATTATTGTCAAATTTTGAATTTTCACACCCTTCATCCCCCTACTATTCAACCCTAAGAAAAAAATAGTGCCAAATTCGTGATCTACAACCTCGAAAACATACATTTCGACATATCACACATCATTATAGTCAAATTGTAAGCTTTTCACCGTTTTTACTCCCTTCACCCCCTCCCCCCTTCACCCCCTCCCAACATTCGCCCATACGAAAAAAAAATTGTCAGATTCGTGATTTACACCCTCAAAAACATGCATTTAGATATATCACACTTCATTATTGTCAAATTTTGAATTTTTCACCCCCTTCATCCCCCTACTATTCGCCCCTACGAAAAAAATATTGTCAGATTCGTGATCTACACCCTCAAAAACATACATTTCGACATATCACACATCAATATTGTCAAATTTCAAGTTTTTCACCGTTTTTACTCCGTTCACCCCCCCTTCCCCCTCCCAACATTCGCCCATACGAAAAAAATATTGTCAGATTCGTGATTTACACCCTCAAAAACATGCATTTAGATATATCACACTTCATTATTGTCAAATTTTGAATTTTTCACCCCCCTTCATCCCCCTACTATTCACTCCTAAGAAAAAAATAGTGTCAAATTCGTGATCTACAACCTCGAAAACATACATTTCGACATATCACACACCATTAGAGTCAAATTTTGAATTTTTCACCGTTTTTACCCCCTTCACCCCCTCCCCCCACATGCCCATACGAAAAAAATATTGCCAGATTTGTGATGTACACCCTCAAAAACATACATTTAGATATATCACATTTGATTATTGTCAAATTTTGAATTTTTCACCCCCTTCATCCCCCTACTATTTACCCCTACGAAAAAAATATTGTCAGATTCGTGATCTACACCCTCAAAAACATATATTTCGACATATCACACATCAATATTGTCAAATTTTGAAGTTTCCACCCCCTCCCCTACACAAAAAATATTGTCAAATTCGTATTCTGCGACCCCAAAAACATAAGGGAGGATATCACTGTACCATTGTTTTAGGATTCATTGTAAGTTTTTGAATTACACGCGTTTTGAGGGTGCTCACAGTCCACTGTGGGTCCTAGAATCCGAATCTGGAGTTTTTTTTGTAGGAGAGGGGGGTGCGGCGGGGGATAGAATTCCATATTTTTTCTACATTATTGTGTAATATGTCAAATAATGTGTTTTCGAGGTCGTAGAATCCGAATCTGGAGTTTTTTTTTGTAGAAGTGGGGGATGAGGCGTGGGGGGGAGGGAAATTTTCAAATTTTTCACACATTATTGCAGTGTTGGCCATAACGATATTTTTTTTTGTTCCGTTATTTCGTTACCTTACAAAATTGATATTTTTTTAGTTAAGTACGTTTTTCATTATGGGGTATTTTGTAAAGAAAAAATTGCTGTAACAGTATTTTTCATTACACCCGTATTTACATTTTTTCGTTACGTTATTTTCGTTATTTCCGTTACAATTATTTCGTTACAGAAGTGTTTTTTCAACGTATATTTTGATGTAAAATGCATTTGTGGCGGAAAAAATGTGACAAAAATAACGAAAATAACGTAACAAGAAGGTTCAAATACCAGATGTAATGAAAAATATAACGTTACAGCACTCAAAATCAGACAAATGAAAACACTGCAAACTCATTTTTTTGCCTTCACTTCAAATTTTCATAGCTACAGCGAAAATTACTCACAAATTGGAGTTTTTTTAAAGGGTTTCTTTTGTAATTTGTAATTTAAAAAATAACAAAAAAGGTAACAAAATTTTTTCGTTTTTCATTACGTTACTTTCAGAAAAATCGTTATGTTACGTTTCAGTTACACAACATCACATGATCAAAATAACGTTTTCGTTACAGTTCCGTTACCTGTAACGGAAAAATTTCGTTATTTTCGTTTTTCGTTACAGTTACCGTTATGGGACGCCAACACTGCATTATTGTGCAATATGTCGAATAATATGTTTTCAAGGTCGTAGAATCCGAATTTGGAGTTACTTTTTTGTAGGAGTGGAGGGGGTGAGGCGTGGGGAGGAGAGAATTCCAAATTTTCCACACATTATTGTGTAATATGTCGAATAATATGTTTTCAAGGTCGTAGAATCCGAATTTAGAGGTTTTTTTTAGTAGTGGGTGGTGGGACGTGGGGAGAGGGAATATTTCAAATTGTTCCTACATTATTGTGTAATACATAATATGTCGAATAATATGTTTTTGAGGTCGTAGAATTCGAATCCGGAGTCATTTTTTGTGGTGAAGGTGGGAGGTGAGTTGTAGGTTTGTATGGGTGAAGGATTTCAAATTTGGAATTTTGCTTGTACATATTATGGTGTAATATGTCAATTGAAGGGCGGTTTTCCAAAAGTGGATAAGTCAATTTTTTTGAAAATTGAGTTTTTCACGCCATTGTGTATTTCACCTATTTAATGCCTAACCTACCAAATATACCTATTTATCTACGCACAATCCAGCTTTTCTGTAAGTTGCGGATTGCAATTGTTTTTCCAAAACGCAATAAGTCATGATTACTTCGTTTTCCTTACTTTTATAGCCAAAATAGAGCTGCGAATATGGTTTTTTTAATAGATAGTACCGTAATATGTACTTAATTTTCGTTTTCATTTTATTGCCAAAATGCAGATAAATTTTTTTTAATGATAGTGCTGTAGATAAATACTCAATTTTTGCCAATTTTATCGCCAAAATGGAGGTAACAAATTTTTTTTTGAATTAAAAATTTTTTTTTCGTAATTTTATTTCCGAAATAGTGGTAAGATTTTTTTAAAATCAAAAATCTTTTTTTTCAATTTATAGTGTTGTAATAGGTACTTAATTTTTGTTTAAAATACAGGTAAAATTTTTTGTAATCCATTTTTTTTGGTCATATACTTTTGTATTGTGAATTAGAGTTGACTTACATCGATTTGCAACACTGGTTCTATCATATAAAATGAAAACGGTCGTGAAAAATTGTTTTTCCAAAAGGCGATAAGTCAGTTTACTTTTTCTGCCGCAGAAGTGCTGCAAACTTGAGTTACACCACAAAACCAACACATATGTGTTGAGGTAGATCCAATACAACATGCAGGATAGGTGGCATACTCCAAGTGCATCGTGCCTTGGAATGGGCACTAAAAACATCATTTATCTCCAAATCATAATTTTTGACTTAGCGCTTTTTGGAAAATCGCCCTTCAATTGATGTTTTCGAGGTTGTAGAGTTCGAATCTGGAGTTGTTTTTTTTTTGGTAGAATGAGGAAAGTAAAAATTCCTTTGGTTTTTAGGTATTTATCTCAATGTTTTCTTATACCACTGATGTTCAAAGTTGACAGTTTTTTATATAAAATCAGAATTCAGAACATGTTTTGAAAAAAAATCCTATACAATCAGGCAATAGGTATCATGTGTTCTTTTTTGCAGAGTGATGTCAGATGTGTATTTTGGAGTGGTGTATACCATGTTTTGAGGATTTTTTGTTTTGTTTTCTCAGAAGATGATAATTATTTTTCCTCTTACACATGAGTTTTTTAATTTTTTACAAATACATTTTGTACTCTACAATAAATTGTCAGATGAATTGTTTTTTTGAAGTTACCACAAAGGCAGCCAAAATGCCACTATGGAGGAATTAATAGGCAGGAGGGGGAGATTTCTACAAATCGCCATTTTCATACACATCCGTGTTTTTGAGCGGAAGGTATTTCAAATAATCATTAGTTAGCTCATTTCATTACTGTTCCAAATTCCACGGGGCACAGTGAGCCACACCTCCTCCCCAAATGGTGATACTTAAATAGCACTCGACCCTAAAAACTAGCTCAAGATTCGAAATCTGCAACCTTGAAAACATATCAATCAACACTCGTATTACACAATAATATAGGCAAAATTTGAAATTTCTGCTCTCCCCTAGCCTCGCCCCCCCCACCGCGAAAAAATAACCTCAGATTCGAATTATACGACCTCAAAAACATATCAATCGACATATTACACATTAATTCCTATAGGCAAAATTTGAAATTTCCTTCTGTTCCCTTGACTCACCTCCCACCCCTACCAAAAAAATAACTCCAGATTCGAATTCTACGACCTCCAGAACATATTACACGATAATGTAGGAAAAATTTGAAACTTTCCCTCTCTTCACGCCTCACCCCCCACTCCTACAAAAAAAATAACTCCAGATTCGAATTCTACGACCTCGAAAACATATTATTCGACCTATCGCTCATCGATTAGGGTCGAATCCTAATATCAGCAATTAATTTTGTAGATATTCTGACTTTGGTAGTCCAAAGCGGAGTAAGTCAGAACAAGTTACATTTTATTCCATTGTACAAAAGCTACTGAGACAATCGCGCTAAAATTTTTACCATAGGTAAGGAACCCTTATGGGAACCTACATAACAAGTTTGAGCCATATTCGTTCATTAGTACGAGAGTAACAGCTGATCAAAGTTGAAATATCGAAAAACTGTTCTGACTTCCCCCAGTGCACCTTACATTTTTTTCTCGTAATATCCATTTTCGATTTCGAAAAAAAAAAGGTTCCACGAATTGGCTTTACTAAGGGTAAAGAAATTTTTTAAATAAATTATAAACGCTGATTTTCGAATTACGATACGTGATATACCTATTTGCATTATGTTTTAAAATTTTAATGTACTCGTCGCATGATTATCTAACGTGCGACAAAATATTAGTACCTATTCATATCGTCGCTGGCTGGTTTTGTTGTGAAAATGATAGTTTATAAGGTTATTGTGGTCAATTTTCGTAATATGGATTTTTTTCCCTACTCTTGAATGACCTTTATTTCTGTTTTCTCGTTCATTCATTCGAGTATTATGGTACTTATTTATTCATTCATTTTTTTTCGCCCCAGTCGTCTCATCGAATACATTATGAATAATTCAGACTTGTTTTGTAGGCATTGTGTTTGTTGAACTTGCTATTAAGTATATATCGTGTGATATTCCTTTTAAGAGCATTGCAAGAGTCAAGGAAGTGGATATTTTGCGAATCACTCGCGGTATTTTCTGCCCTGTTTTTATTTTCACACTGCTGCCATTCATCTGCTGGCAAACAGCTGGAAAATTCTCATATTTAACTTGGAAAAGTCGTATTTCTTTTTCCTATTGCATCATCTGGGCTTCTTTTTTTTTATTAAGGTTAAATCTATACCAATGCGAAGACAAATTAGTACGTAAATCTTGAACTCGAGCATGACGAATAACGCATCAAATCCAAACGTGTACGCGAAATGATGGCAATTTATTAAATATTTAAATTTACTCTCTTCATAATATCGTAAGAGGCTTCTATAAGGTGAAGATATAGGTTTGGTGTGTGTTTGTGTTGTAGTTCGTATCAGGATTTTCTTCTTTTTTTTTCACTGCGGTTGGTGAAGAAAGATTGCGGTAATTGAAGGCGCAGGATGAGATTGCTCGGTGTTTAGAATGTCAACAAAGATTATTGGTAAAGTAGTAGTTTGAAAAGTGAAAGTATGCATTTAAAAAAGGGTCTGTTTTAATAAGAAATCAAGTTCGAAAGTTAAACTTGAAAGTTATACCTCAAGTTTTCAATGTGAAGTTCAAAGTTTTGTGCTGAGTTTTAAGGTTTGTATTAAAACATAAAATTCAATAATAACGGTACCTAGTTTTTTTTTTGCTTTTTTTTAAACGAGACATTTATTAAGACGTTGCTTTAAAACCGCTCCACTTCCTACACTGTGCCCAAAAATCCGAAAAAATACGACTTCAATCAATTTTGATTTTTACACCAGTGAAAACATATTGTATTTTTAGAACGTTTTTACATCATTTCAACGCTTTTTATTTTTTTTCACGTAATTTTCAAAAATTTTACTGAAATGCAAAATTATTCATTCACTGGTGGGTTAAACCATCGAAGAGTATAGGTACATACACACTCGTGAAAAAATTTGAGTTGGTCTAAAATTTGAGGATCAACTCAATTTTCAGTTTCAATCAATTTGTAAAAGTGAGCTGGGACTGGGAATAATGTAATTCATATTTACGGCAAACTAGTTAGGCAATTTTATTAACACTTACGCATTCCATTTAATATGTATTTTTGAAGGCAGCGAAGCAGATAGCGCAACAAACCGTTGTGAATTTTTTTCCAGCGCTATAACCTTGAATTAGAGAGGAGGGATTCCCAAGAGGTACATACCTAGACATTGAAAAAACCCCTCCCTTCCCTCCCCTCAACCCACCCTCGCCTTTTTTCCAGCTAACGAGGAATTGTAACAATATTTGCATGAGGATCTATTGCATCCATTGCCGATCCTCCGGGATAATTTTTTCCTAAAGGGGAGAGTCCTAAGAAACATTTCTGGCCCTTGTCCTCAAAAACAAAAAAAAACAAAAAAAAACATGACCCTACTCACAAAATGCCGGGAAGCTTGATTGAGAGGTCAGCCGAAATCGCAGATTTTGCGTTCCAACATAGGACTTGCACGAAATGTTTTAAACCGTACGAAGGTAGATTAAAAGAGCAGGCAACAATTCATCACCTGTCAAAATTTCAAGATCTAAAGTGCATTTTTCGATTTTTAGTGAATTTTCAGATACATATACCCCATTTTCGATCTGCCAAATTGATTGAAAACTTCATGCAAATATTGCGGGGGAAGGGGGGTGATTTTTTTGAATGGGGGAAAAAATTTTAAAAAGTTGAAAAATAGGAAATTTTACAATTATTGGTTAAAATTGATTCCAAATGAACCCCTTCAACAGAAAAGTTTCAATTTTTTTTACTAAGTATAAGGCCACCTTAAAGGCAACGCCATGTATGTCCAGAAAAGCACTTTTTGAGTTGGAGCAATTTTGTGCATTTTGATTGCAAGTCAGGGGTAGCATCCCTGGCCCACGCACCATAGACACTATGTGTCCTTGATAGGTCAGATTTTACTACTTGCTAGCTCCTGCTGCGTTTGGATGCTTGATCATGCAGCATCGCTTTCGCTTTGCTGGCGTGTCTTCACAGTTAATGCTTTGCTGGCAAAGACTGAGAATGGTCTCCCTCCCTATCTGAGCAGTTCGGGCAGTTCACAGGGCCGTTTGTCCAACATCAGGGCCTGCTTAAGCCGGTCTCGAGCTTTGTTGTGTCTAGGACACCTCCACATGATGTGAGGAGTATCTTCAGCATCTCCAGTGTCACATCTCAAGCAGGTAGGGGCGTCCCTCTTCTTGGTTTTCTGAAATAGGTACTAGCCTATGTCCCCGTGCTCCATCAGCAACTGTGTCTGCTACGTATTGACCACTAGTCCATTACAGAGTCTATCCCTGATGTTGGGAATAAATCGTTTGGTCTTATGCGCATCGACCTTTTATTCCCTATCTGGACAGCGATTCCAATCGGAATTCAAGCAAATATCTGATGCAAACCTCCCAAATCGAGTTTGTAAAGAATGCCTCTGCGCATGTCTCTTACCTTACCCCACTTACCGCACATATGATCCTAATCCATCATGATCGCGTGTGGAAGGAGATAACCACCTTCCACACGCGATTATGATCGTACACTTGGTAAGTGGGGTAAGGTAAGAGACGAGTTTGCGCAATGTGCAGAGGCATTCTTTACAAACTCGATTTAGGAGGTTTGCATCAAAATGAACCTTTCAAATCGCGGTCCAGATGAGGAGAATAAAAGGTCGATGCTTATGCGCTTCTGAGTCTGTCCAGTTCGCCTGCCATTTGTCGATTGTGAGGTTGAGTAGGTACTCTTTTTGCTTTCTCTTAATGGCCTTTGGTGTGGTGGCTGGCAGCAGCACATACTTGTCTTTGCCAGTCTATTTCCAGTTGAATTGACATGACGCCAGCAATGACGTAACAGGCCTGATGACGAGACTGCCTCAGCCTGTACTCACCGATGACTGTCAATAACGCCTTTCATTGACTGGATCGTAGCGCATCGCGGTCCCCTTTAAGCAAGTCTCTGGGCGAGCAGGCTGCTGGGTAGCTGACAATTGTAGTGATGGGATATTATCAATATTTCGGGATATCGATATCGTCAAAATATCGGAGGTCTGATATCGATAATATCGGAGGTCTGATATCGATAATATCGATATATATCGGATGTTTTTGATGTTCATAAAAAGACCATAAAACAGCTGATTTTTGATGAAAAGAGAAACTGAATCATCTCTAAGCTGTTTCTATTCCTTATTTTTTTGCCTTTTCAGTATCTAGCTACCTATTTGGCGCTTTTTAAAATAATGATGACATTGATGACGTAATTGTCAACATTTCATCATTCTACAGATGTGGCCCATGGCTACCATTAATAGCCGTGATAATCACTATTTTACTTTAAAAGAGTCTGAAAATGCTCAAAAAGATCAAAAAAATACCTCGCACAATTTATTTGCGGGATTTTTGCATAATTTTTAAAAATTTTCCGATAATCGATTATCGGCTTCAAAATATCGATATATATCGACGGCGGCAAATATCGATATATATCGATAAATATCGATAATATCCCACCACTAGACAATTGGAATGCACACCCCCCCCCCCCCCCCGACAGATTGAAATCAACTGGGTAGGCTTTAGTCCCCATTCATGAACCGTAAGTCTTCTTAACTTTTGGAACATGGCATCTGCCTATCCAACCCCACTCTCCACTTTGAATGGTCTTAAAATATTTCTGAGCAATTTTGTTGTATCCGCAGCAGATTTTTTAAAATATTAGAAATTAACATTTCCAAACAACCAAGTTTTTTTACACAGATTTTAGGGCATAGTTTTTGTAAAACTTGAATTTTCGAAATGGGTGTATGAGGCTTCAGAGTGGCTTAAACCAACTTACAATCAACTCAACGAGTAAAAATGAAAAAAAGACAAAATACATTTGATTAATTTTAGATTTTCAATTCGATCGGATAATATTATGTTAACGAAATTTCAATTAAATAAAATTTGCTGAATGCTCCAAAACTACTCAATACTGATAAATTTCAGTTTTCTAGCTAAATTAGGTCAAATTTTAATTTTTTTTCACCTACTTTGGCTTGAAATTTTTTTTTATCGTATCTAATAAAGGGAATAAAAGTGACTTGAAAATTGTGACCATGGGAGGGTAGATGGAAAAGTGTCTTTGATCTCTAAAAGTAATCCAAATACGATCACGATACCTCTCAAGCACACAAATTCATCCAATTTATTCTTCTGTCGGGCACTGTGGCATTTTTCTTCGTCTAAGCTCTTCCAAGAAGTACATTTTTGATGTACAAAAATAGAACTTAATTACATATTTTTGTTTGAATAATATATTATTTTTGAAGTCAGTCACCACGCTTTATTTAAAAAAAGAATTTAAAATTAACGACTTCATCTCAGTTTTCGTTAAAAAAATACGAGTAGGTCTGAGCACGTTTTATTAATTGACATTAAGGTTCAGAAGAAAAAAAAAAACTTTATTAATATTTGTCATTTTGAAAACCCACTTGCTCGTAATTAAAATACGTATAGCTTAGTTTCTGTTGAATTTCAATTACCCACGTTACATAGAGTACATAGGATAGGTACCTGTAGCAAACCTTCTATATACTTGGGTAGGTATTTCATTAATTTTGCTTGTTTTTCTTTACTTACGTAGGTAAGTAAGTACCATACTTACAATGAATTTTGAAAAACGCCAAGTGCAAGTTTTTCTTTTGATCTGCAGGGAAAATAAACGCAGGTAGTAAGTACTTAATTTAAATCGTATACTGACGTAGTAGTAACATTACGTACCTATACGTGCAAATAACTGTTTTCTTATGTTTTCCTCGGTATATAGGGGTGGAGGAAGGAGGGAGGGTGGGGTTAAAGTAACACCTAACGATGAAACTGAAGATGTAAGATCTCGTACCATGAGTCATTGCACCGATGCGCGATGCTCGATGCAAAAACCAAACGTGTATTGTGTTTTGTACAAGGTACATGCTGTCTTATTATGGTACCTGTGAACTGTGAACAGTGTACGAAAGTAAACAAAGTTTTAGTCATTATTGTAATGGAAGTTAACAAGTTTCATTACTCGGTATAGTATCTACTGATACTGGTAGAGTCTCTATCTTTACCTAACTAGGTACGTTACGTATATCCCAAAACTCTAATCACTCTTTGTATCGTTTCACATGTGACGTTATGGAGTGCCAATTAGATTTCCTCCTTAACTATTCTGTATTCTATAGGATGAGATAATTTGCTTCGCGATGTCGATACTCTTTGTGTGAGAAATTACTCGGTCACGTACCTTTTGTGGTTGACTTGGTCTTTCACTTGTTTTTGCCAGGTGGTTGAATATTTTCGGCAGATTTTTTGTATTTGTTGACTCGTTATGGTTGGGAGGAGAAGAGGATTTGAAAATGATAAGTGAAAATACAAACTATTATTCTATTTGGAAATTTGGAAAAATTACAGTATCAGAGCCTTGTTTTCAGCCTATTTTTAACAACCTTATTTTTAGAATTGGTTCTCGACACGTCTACAGGAGAACCAAAGGTTCTCAATGTTGGTACAAATTTTTTTTTTTGAAATACCAATAATTCTATGCAAGTTTTAATTAACTTCCAGCTTTTTTCTGAAATTGTCAAAGTCGAGCGTTTTTTTTAAATTGTCCAAAATTTCACTTTTTTGATGACTTTTCAAGAGAAGGCAAAAATTCATCATCAGCCAAAATTTGAAGCGCTCAAGTACATTTTTCGATTTTTGGTGAATTCTTGACATTCGAATTTAGGCCAAAAATGAGCAAAAAAGTCAAAATTGAACCAATAATAGACAATCATAGAAGGCTGAAATTTGGAATATTCTTTGTTTTCGACCTGCTAAATTGATTGGAAGCGGTTTCAAACAGTTGCGTGCAGTTCTGGAGCCTCCAGTAGATTTTTGGAATTTGAAATTTCCACAAAATATCATCAAAAAATGCAAGCCGAATTCCATTCCCCTAAACTAACTTTAATACGATATGAAGTCGACTGCAGGTGGATTTCAAGTCGTTTTGGAGCTTCCAGCGACTTTTTGGAAATTTCTGGAGCCTCCAGCACATTCTGAAACTTCAAATGCAGCTGAAAAGCCGAAATCCATTCCACCCAACTAACTTCAATACGATATGAAGTAAACTGCAAGTGGATTTCAAGTCGTTTTGGAATCTCCAGCTGCTTTTTGAAAATTACTGGAGCCTCCAGCACATTTTTGAAACTTTAAACGCAGTTGGAAAGCCGAAACCCATTCTGCAAACTACTTTCAACACGATATGAAGTCGACTGCTGGTGGGTTTCAAGTCGTTTTGGAATCTCCAGCGACTTTTTAAAAATTACTGGAGCCTCCAGCACATTTTTTAAATTTCAAATGCAGTTGAAAAGCCGAAATCCATTCCGCCAACTAACTTCAATACGATATAAAGTTGACTGTCGGTGGATTTCAAGTCGTTTTGGAGCCTCCAGCAACTTTTCGATGGTTACTGGAGCCTCCAGCTGATTTTTGAAATTTCAAATGCAGTTAAAAAGTTAAAATTCACTCTGCAAAATAATTTCAATACGATATTAAGTCGACTGTAGGTGGATTTCAAGTCATTTTGAAGCTTCAAAGAACTTTTTGGAAATTTCTGGAGCCTCCAGCACATTTTTGAAATTTCAAATACAGTTGCAAAGCAGAAATTCATTCTGCAAACTAATTTCAATACGATATTAAGTCGACTGCAGATGGATTTCAAGTCGTTTTGGAGCCTCCAGCAACATTTTGATAATTACTGATCAAGAATTTTCTTGGGTGGTCTCCTGAACTGCTCAAAGCAGCTAGAAACAATTTCCAATCGATCGAAAGGGTCGAAAATAAGATACATGTCGACTTTCTACACCCTAATTCAATTCCATGAAATTCTGGTTTTTTCTATTTTGATTTTCAAAAATTCTCCAAAAATCGAAAAATGCACTTCAACATCTTGAATTCTTTTTGTAAAGTAAGTATTTTTCCTGCATTGAAAACTTTTCAAACTTTCGAAATATCGATGTGAACGTTTGATTTTGCATTGGATGGGCTATTTTGTGTGCCCCGAATTTTTGAAAACTTTTAAAATGGATGGAGTTCCAGAATTCAAAATTTTTTACGCATAAAGTAGAACAAAATATCTAATTTGAAGTGTGAGAAACTTGGAATGAGCCAGAAAAGCAGATCGTTTCCCTAAAATCTTTTGACATTTTTGGAGCTAAGCACGAACCTCCTATAGTTGAAAAAAGTCAACGCTGCCGCAGCAGCAAAACATCCAAAAAATAATGAAATGCTGATTTTTTTAAATTTCAAGACACTTTACCCCTCCCCTTCTCTCTTTCTCAACTCATCGTGATGTGGGTTTCAAACGTCCATAGGTATATTATTTCCAGATCATCCATTTCAATTTCTTGCCCAACATTTTTTTTGAATGAGGCGAATTTTCGATATTTTTCAGAAGTTTTGGTTAGCACGAATCACCTCAAACGAGTTTTCTTTCTTGCATCGATTGATGTATATTTTTGTTTCTGAGAAATTTTATAATATCTCGCTTCAGCTTCGGTCAGACTGAATTGAAAATAATTTCGAGCAAGCGCTGGCTAAAAATTCATTCAGTTTAGCGAATTTTACAAGTTTTGAACGCCTCTGCTTCTTTCCCCTTCATAATAAGAATTTTCAGCGCTCATGTACTTGCAAAAAATACCGAATGAATTTGAGAATGTCTACATTTTGGAAAATTTACAAACTCGTGCATCTAGAGTTAGTTATTATTTTTTCAATATTTGATTTTCTCCCGTTTCAAAATATTCGCGAAAACACAAGAATGAATAAGTTGAACGTAAAATTTCTCGACAAAAATCTTGAATAATTGTACAAAACTTGGAAAAAATTTCGATGTGGAAAAAAAATTATCGAATTGTGTTACGCGTGTAGGTATTCCAAAGAGTAAAAAATAATGCCACGAGAAAACTAAAGTACTAAGGTGACCTTTGGAAATACTCAATACACTAGATTATTATACAGCATTGGTTGAATGGTGAAGATGAAGCAGAAGTTGGCCTATAGGAAACTTGAAAGTTTGATAACGTCTTCGATATTGATTTTAGGCAAAGTGAAATTAACTTTTAGTGAAATTTTTCCACCATCCAAAATGCTTCAAATGCGAACAAAATTTCCAAATACGTCCTTCTATGTAGCACTAAACAAGCTCAACTCTCGTTAGTTTTTCGATAATTTATTACAATACTTTGAATGTTATATGTACCATCGATACACGATGCAATATCTCGTAAGCTACGAGTACGTAAGTATATCGTCACACGTCGTCGTATTCTCGCAGACGACTACATTTTTGCGTTTTCCAACACCAGTGCCAATGCTAGCGCCATTTTGTACTCGGTGATTTTAGTAATTTCCACAGAATTATTCGTCGTCGTGCGATAAAATTGTCAAAGTTTTGACGTAAAAATGTAAAACTTTGCCTATTTAATGTCTCGTCGAGTACACACAACCTTACCATACGAGACTCTCTGGTGTAATCGTGTATATCGAAATGCAACGTCGTTATGTTTGATCTGCTTCCTTCTCACCCAGTCTGTGTGTGTGTGTGTGCTTTAACCATCATTTTATCAAGCAACCTTTTTGCAACGTTTCCGTTTCTCGTTCTCGTGTACACATTCAATATACTATACTACTACGAGTACTAGTATAAACGTTGTCAAAAAGATGCGCCGCCAACGTGGTAAATTGTAAGTGAGAAAACGTTTTCCAAATACGCCATATGGTTTACACATTTACGCCTATAATCCAATTACGGATTCCAATATTTAAAAAAAAAAGCGTCTCAAGTGGCAAGTACTCCCCTCAATGTTGAAAAAAAAACCTTGGAGTAACAAAAATCGTCGTAGTACGTTCGGCGAACAGCGAACATCTGCTGCTGTGATGAATGTTACGAGTACAATATTTTTTCTGCGTTGCTTTGCTGTGCTGTGCTGTGCTCTGCTCATTTCTGCTCCGCGTTTGCTTTGCTTTTTATATCACCTAATAATTTGTACGACTGGTGGAGAGTTTTTTAATAAACGAACTTTGCCGGATTCGTGGTTAATTTAGAACAACGAGATTGGGAAGTTGTCAAATTTGTGTGCGAAATATCGACCATAATTTTTTGTGTTTCTTCTTATACGTAGTACATGGTCGTAGGAAATTTGTACGTGGATGATTTTGCGAACGTTGTTGCTAATTTTCGTAATTTTTTTTTGTATTTTTTTTTGGTACTTTGACAGAGGGGGGAGGGGGTTTCCTGATTGGTAGAAACATTTTTGAACTGGCCAAAGCAAAATCCAAAGAGCATACAAAAATACACCACCTGCCAAAATTTCAGATAGTAAAGTTCATTTTATTTCAATTTTTAGTCAATATTTGAAAATTAAATTCGGGCCAAGAATGAGAAATAATCGACATTTTTCCGAATTTATTTAAAGAGCTGAAATTTTATATGCATTACATATTTTCGATCTACTGAATTGATTGCACTTGCAAACAGCCCCCCCCCACCCCAAAAAACAGTTGAATTCTTCGTATTGTGTCTGACTTTTAAAAACGTGGAAAAAAATTAAATTTCAGGTAGATAGGTACTTCATGTGATTTTATTGTCTGATAATCAGACTTTCTTAGAAAAAATTGTCACCAATTTCCAATGTTTAGGTGAGCATTTCTGATTTTGAAATTTTTTAGTCTGACTAGAAATTTTTGAAAAAATGTCTCCACCATTTGGTTTCATGTTGGGATTTAAAAACTTGGAAAAAAATTGTACAGAATCTTAAAATTATATCACTTTTGCAAATTTAGAAAACAATGGTCAATTTCTAAAAGTTCTACTTCCACTAATATGCATTTTCATTATGCACTTGGAAAAGAAAATCAATGAATTAAAATTACTTTTTGTCGATATCAACTTAATTTTTTGATTCGGTCCTTTCAATTCGCCCTTAGACCTCCAAAATTGTCAGCAAATTTAAAAATAAACAACCTCTTTGAAAACGCGGTTCATTCCTCCGAGGAGATTGAAACTGGGCCTCAAAATGTGATTGGAGGAAGGAAGAGGGGTAGAGGAAAATTCGCGAAAAATTTCAGACTTATGATTCAAACTCGAAGAGATTTCAGTTTATTCCTTTTCTGTTCATTCTGAAGCAAATTGTGATCGATTTTAAACTCCTGGCGCAGAACCCGCTTAGGCGTTCAAGTTATGAACATTTCATCACAACTTTTAGTCGGGGGGGGGGGGGTCGCATAGGGATCACCTGCACACACCTGGGGATCCTCCGGGGCAACTTTTTTCTCAAAGGGGGAGTCCTGAGGAACATTTCTAGCCCTTGTCCTCTAAAAAAAAGTGGCCCTACTTACAAAATGGCGGCCATTTTGATTGACAGGTCAGCCGAAATAGCAGATTTTGCGTTCCAACATAGGACTTGGACAAAATTTTTAAACCGTACAAGCTCAGATCGAAAGATCAGGCAAAAATTCATCACCTGTCAAAATTTCAAGTGCTTAAGTGCGTTTTTCGATTTTTGGTGAATTTTTGAAAATCAAATTTAGGCCAAAAATGAGGGGGAAAATAAAAATTTTACCAAATTGACCAAGAAAGCTGAAATTTGGGATATACCCTATTTTCGACATGCCAAATCGATTTTAAACTGTTTCAACCTGTTTTGAGCAGTTCTGGAGCCTCCAGCAGATTTTTGGAACTCGAAATTCCCACAAAAATTCGTGGTTTCAAATGGTTTTGAAGCTTAAAGCTACTTTTTAAATTTCAACTGTCCAAAAAACGCCATAAAACCTCTCAAAAAATCGCTGGAGGCTCCAAAACGACTTGAAATCTAGCAGCAGTCGACTTCGTAACGTATTGAAATTAGTTTGCAGATTAAATTTCGGCTTCCAAACTCCATTTCATGTTATGTTGTGTGAATTTTAAGTTTCAAAAATCTGATGGAGACTCCAGTAATTTTCAAACAGGCGCTGGAGGCTCCGAAATGACTTAAACCTAATTGAAGTCGACTTCAGAGGGTGTCAAACTTGGAGTGCGGAGTAAATTTCGGATTTCCATCTCCGTTCAAGTTTCAAAAATCTACTGGAGGCTCCAGAACTGCTCGAAAAAACGCTGGAGGCTCCAAAATGTCTAGAAATCCACCTGCAGTTGGGTAATTCTCAGAAATTGGGGCAAATTTCAATATTTTTTTTTCAATTTTGAAAATTTTAAAATACACACTTTTTTGAAATTTTCAAAATTGGACTCATAAATATACATACCCTCGACCTCATTTTTGGTATTGGTCTCAATCAACCCCCCCCCCCTGAGGTAGTGGGAGGGAAGGTTTTAAGACTTCTTAAAGACACGACGAGGAAAAAATTATGCAGGGAAAATGTGAGAAAATCTCGAAAAAAAGGGCATTGGAAAATATCATTCGATGAAATTTCTTGTATCAATGTAACCGTACATACCCCTTAAATATTTGTATACTTGTTTTTGGACAGAAAGCCGAACATTACCGCGAAAATATTGAGACACGACTATGGAAGTTGAATTTGAGACATGTAAAAAATAAAAAGTAAAAATTTTGCATGTATTTCGATTTTTTTACGAACTAAATTAATTGACATTCGTCTTTTGAAATGTGGATAGCACTCTTATCAACCACTCGAATCGGTGTGACCATTTATCCACATAAAAAAATATTTTCAAACTGGTTAAAAAAAAATCTGAAAAATGAACACGGCGATGGACATTAAAGTCGGGGGCAGACTTTGAACTCCCTGTAAAGTTATTTAATAAACGTTTTGAGTTCAACTGATAGCGTCAAAATGTAGAAAATTTCATGTAGAACAATTTTGTATCCTTTGGTTTTTTGATAAAATGCATATTTGTATCATAAAAACGGGATTGAAAAAAAAACCTGTGCTCGGACAGGACACGACTAGGAACTTTTGGCCATTCAAGCGATTCCAGGTGGGGAGGGGGAGGGGGTCTAAGCATGTTTAAATAGTTAAATAGATGCCCCGGTGGTATTGAATCAAGTTCTGAAAAAAAAATTCACATATCTTGTACACTTTTGAAAAAATTGCTAGAAATTGTCTTGGGACAGAAATTTGCCAAATTTTTGAGAATTACCCAGTTGACCTCGTGTATTGAAATTAGTTTTCAGAGTAAATTTCGGCATTCCATCTCCGTTTGATGAAATTTTCTGGGAATTTCGAGTTCCAAAAATCTGCTGGAGGCTCCAGAATTGCTCAAAACAGGTTGAAACAGTTTCCAATCGATTTGGCATGTCGCAAATAGGGTATATCTCAAATTTCAGCTTTCTTGGTCAATTTGGTAAAATTTTGATTTTCCCCCTCATTGTTGGCCTAAATTTGATTTTCAAAAATTCACCAAAAATCGAAAAACGCACTTTAGCACTTGAAATTTTGACAGGTGATGAATTTTAGCCTGATCTTTCGATCTGCATTTGTTCGGTTTAAAAAATTTCGTGCAAGTGCTATATTGGAACGCAAAATCTGCTAATTCGGCTGGCCTGTCAATCAAAATGGCCGCCATTTTGTAAGTAGGGCCACTTTTGTTTTAGGACAAGGGCTAGAAATGTTCCTCAGGACTCTCCCGTTAAGAAAAAAGTTGTCCCGCAGGACCGGCAGAGGCTGCTGGTGATCCTTTTGCGGACCTTCCCATCTATTTTCAAATATTAGTGGAGTAAGGTTTAGTATTAAATATGTAATAGTACACTTAATAACTTAATACTGTTACAATCATCATACGAGGACAAGGACATCCACAGGGAAGGGGAACACAGAACAGCTCCAAAAAAAAATTAATTTCAGTATCTCAATTCAAAGATAACTTTTCCAGACATAAAGGAAATAAAAGTGAACGAATTTGTTCCTTTTCTGTTCATTCTGAAGTAATCGGAGGTTGAATTTTTCATTCCTGGCGCAGAACCCGCCTGTCCTCCTGATCGAAATTTTTCACCATATTTATTCACATCATCAGATCTTCGTTCACAACTCGATAAGAAAAAGAGGGTGGGGGAAATATGAACATCAAAACTAACAAGCAGATAACACGTATTGAGACCTGCCTATTTGTTTGCTTCAGCCACCTGTATGGCCAAAGTTTTTTTTCAACATTTTTCTGAATGGGGCTAATCTCCCTTTCAAGTTGATTTTTTTCAGCAATTTTTGTTCAAATTCGGGATACATTTTTTTCACTACTTTACTCCGAACATTCTTATAAATTCAGTTTTTTCGGGCAAAAATTCAAACACGACGTCTGATACGAGTAGGTAGTCTTAAAAATCTATTAACACGCCGAATCTCATTATAAATCTTCTCCAAATCACATTTTCCACACACCCACTCGTCGTACAAGTATAATAGGTACAAATTTCCGCATCAATACACCCAAATCTCTGCAGTAAAAGACTGCAGCAACCAGCTCACACACATCTTCGCTATGTATGAAACACTCGTTAAACACAATTAATCATAATATCAAATTATTCCACAAACACACACAGAGAGATCCTCGCATAAAGAAAATCCTGCATGGAAGAAAACCTATACGCGTAGGCAGACAAATTCTCAAACATTTCATATTCAACTCCAACGCATGGCTGGCTAAAGGTAGGTAACGAGAACATTATCCCACTCATCGAGCATTAAATCTGCTCTAGGTGAAAAAATATGAGGTCTTTGCTCTTTCAAAAACAGCAGGTAACTGTTCCATTCTTCCATCTCCATCAATTATGTGCTGAGAAGAACTTCGCTTTTCGTATTTAAAAGCAATTACAATGACTAGACGGATTGCCTTTTGAATACGTAATTATAAAACTCAATCATGTCGCAGAGCTTGGAGCTGAAAGCACGAGCTTTTGAATCACCTCCTACAATCCTAAAGACAACGCAGCAGCTTTATTGTGAAATGAAATCATATGTATCTATTCGTCGTTATTCGGGTTAAAATTATTATAAATGACTCGATGAACTGATGATGATGTTATGGCTGGTAAAAAGAAGTCACACTATGAACATGAGCAAATATTGGATGGGAAAAAAATACACCTTTGGAGTTTCAAGATGGCACTTTTGTCGTCGTTTTGGCATTTTCCTCGTACAAATTAATGGATGAAAAATACCTACTCGAAATATACGCGAATTCATTTAACACTACTTACTGATCACTAATAACCTTTGAGACATTTGGCATCGTCGATGTTTTGATTTCATTCGCTCGTTAAATGAGTAATTTATAACATAGTCGAGTATCCAGACGACCTACACGTACCTGAGGGCTGTAAATTTCGAGAGCCTTTCACTCCTACGTACACGTAAGCACCTCGCCTTGGAAATTTTCCCGGTACACTTTTCAAGCAGTATAAACAATCACTTGAGAAAAAAACTCCATATCGATTCGACAAATTCCCAAACTCTACAGGTTACCGAGCTGGTAAAGAGCAGGGAGGGAGGGGGAACTCGTTCATAAAAACCTACTAAAACACTTACTTACTTAATTTGTCGGCGAAAAAATCGAACGAAGAAATTTCCTCGATAGGAATTTTTCAATAACTCGTTAAGTGTTATTTTTTCATACGAGGGAAAAAAATGAAAAAAAAACTGCATTATAGTTTGTTAAAAGCTAAAGTGTTATGCAAATGCACGTCGAGCTCGTTGCAGATAAGATAACAACGTTATATACACAACATTATCTTTTATTTACTCATACACAGGGTGAAATTCTGCCATTTTCCCTATTTGCTGAGCGGAATCAAATTTCCACACACGATTTCACTCACAACAAATCGTTCGCTGCTAAGATGAGTACAATTTCTAGCCCAATAAAGCCCATTCCTTCTATGTAGAAAAAGTAATACGAACTTCAAGACCAAGGTTGTGTACGTAACATAAGACCCTCATCGCCTCACCTCGCGGTCTGCTTCGATTTCGACGTTTTATAAAATGAGAGAAAAAATATACCATTAAGACGTAGGCGTGTCGTAATTATTACACTGTATACGATGATGAGATGACGGTATAAACGATGCTATGGCCCTCTACGATGACGATGACGACGACGACGTTGAAGATATCGTTAATTCATCCTTCTCTCTGACACGCGATTACCACTTGTCATATCATTTTGAATGAAGTTTTCCTTCTTTTTGAGAAATAAGCTATAAGTACCGAAGTATAAATATTTTTATTTTATATTACCTAATTGATTTTTCTCAATCTTGGATTACAGTTATATTGGCCACGTTGGGCGAACAGTGCGCTTCAACTTGGAGATGGATACGTTCGTGGGCATTGAAGTTGGATGGCGACGAAGGCTCGAATGCCGGCGACGAAGAGAGTATCAAACAACCTTCCATAAGGATAAGTCATTCATTGCCCGATTTAAATCTCGATCCCAATCAACCGCAGCATAACTGTCAGCCCGAAGTTGTTAAAGATGGCAAAAAGGTGAGTAAATTGAACTGCGTAATTTTTTGAAGTGCAGATTGTGACGATTGAAACGTCGAAATTCTGCGTCATTTTTCAAAGTGATAATGTTCGACGACTCGGAGATCAAAAATTCATTTTAAAAAAAAGACTATTTTTTTGGAATCAAGATCATCCACTTAAATTGGGATGAGAGGTGGAGGGAGGGGAAAGAAAAAGATCTAATTTTGAAAAAAGTATAGGTTATCTGAAAGAGATGCAATTCGATGAAAAAATTTTCCAAAGTAAAACGACAATTTACATATAACGAACTATGCAACGTGACTTTTATGGAAATGAAGGGAGGGAGAGAAAATGAGAAATTGAATTTTGTGTTATGCCTAATCCAATATAGAACGGATCAAAAATTCTTTCAGATTTTTCAACTTGAATTGGAGGGGCTAACAAAATTCTCAAAAATGGACACGTAAAAGATGAATCCAGGCACATCTTGAAAATATAGTTCCTCGTCTTCGAAAGTATTTTTTACTCATCTCCAAAATCAATAAGACTGGGTCGGTTAAAAATTTTGTATTTCCAGGAAGAAAATGAATATAACTCAATTTAAAAATAATTACAGAAGGTGATATTCAAACCAAAAAGTTGGACTTTTGAATAAATTTTGAAAAGTTGAATTTTTAAAAAAATTTTGGCAAAAAAAGAGCTGTTTTGCTAAACTGCAAAAATACTTGAGAATTTCAGACAACTTTTAGCAAGAAACAAGGCTTTAACAATTTTATCAAAGAACTTGACTTTATGGCAATTACTGGCAGAAAAATACTGTTTTTACTAATTTTTGTCAAAAAAGTGAGAATTTCTGATAACTTTTGGACGAAAAGTAGGATTTTGGAAATTTTAGCATGAAGCAGCACCTTTTTTTGTCAAGCAATGAGGAGCCAAAAAATGATTTTTTTTTTGCAAATCGAGGTTATTGGAGTAGGTACTTAATTTTTGGAAAAATTGGAAACTTCTTGGAATTTTCTAACTTTTTGCAAAAAGCCAAGACTTGGACAATTTCAAAAGGTGAGTTTTTTTGAAAATTTCCGACAAAAAGCTAGTTTTTCGAGCAATTTTCTAAAAAAAAAAAAATACAATTATTGACTAAAAATGATATCTACTTTTTGCAATTTTGGGAGAAAAAGCAAGGATTTTGAGCAACTTTGTACTAAAAGTGTGCCTTCTCAGTGTTTCCTGCAAAAAACAAAACAAAACAAAGAACGACAAGGCTTACCTAGCTTTTTTTTTGAAAAGCTAAAATTTTTATAAATTTTTAAAAAGCGAGACTTTTTGATAATTTTTGGTAAAAAGCAAGACTTTTTGGAAATTACTGGCAAAAAGAGATTTTTTTTTCAATTTTTGGCAAAAAGCAAGACTTTTACAATTTTGCAAAAAACTAAAAAAGCATATTTTTTGAAAAAAAGAATCTTTTTAGAACTTTTCATCAAAAAAACGATTACTTTTAGCGATTTTGTCATAGCGAGAATTTCTCAAAATTTTTGGAAATAATGATGTAATTCTTAGACAGGGTCCACTTCTATCAGAAATGCACTATTTCATAGTTTTGACCCCACCTCCCCTTTCTCAATGATCAAAATGTGGAACTTGAATCCCCTTAAAACTTTTATACCCTCAACTAAAAATCCAGTCATGCTGAGAGCCCCTTAGGTAAATTAGAAGGGAAAAAAATTTAAAAAGTTGGTAAGTACCCAGGTATTATTTTTGATGAAACGAATGTTATCAAAAATTTTCAATTTCTATCTGTCAGAATTCTTTCAAAACCCGAACCCCATTTCTAAGAAAAACGAACTCCAAAAGATCCCGAAGTAATTTTGTTCCTCTTGCAGAAAACCTCCAAAAATTGAAAAAAATCAAGGAATTGAAAAAGAGGCTCATTTTCCAGAAACATTTTATTTCTATACGTCAGATTTTCGTGGAATTATTCCTTTTTCAAGGAAAAATTACACCCTGTCTCCTGAATATTGCTAGTGGGAAGGGGAGGGCAGAAGCAGATGAAATCCTCTTTTGGAATTTTTCCAAATTCCTCATTTCTCCTTTTCATTTTTAAAAAACCTCAAAATCTTGTCTCCTGATCCATCAAAAAAATGATGTTCCAGTATGCTTACTCTCTCAAAACAAACTATTGAAAATGCTATTGATTCAGACATTGAAAACAATGCAAAAAACATATTTTTGATGTGGGTGTGTTTTCTTTGGAAGGGGGGGGGGAGAGTCTGTCCAAAATTACTGACTTTTGAAAAATGAAAAAAAAAAAAAAGAAATGTTGAATTCATCCTATGTCTGACATTGAAAATCTTGATGATTTAAACCTTTCCCCGCAGAGGGAACCTCACCCCTAATTTTTCAAGAAAAATGTTCACCAACTTTTATTATTTTTCATTTTTTTTTCAATGAGGAGAGGGGAGAGAAGGAGAGCTGCATGAAGAAAAGCCAATTTAGGATAATGGATCGATGGAAAATTTTTCTTGAAGTTTTTTTCCATCCATTTTTTTGTGACTTGGAGAGCTTTGTGCAGGAAACTCCACATTACTCGGATACTCGAAGTATAGGTATTTTCTCACCCCCCCCCACACACACAAAAAAGGCTAGTTATAGAAATTCTGATACATTTGGAACCTGGGAAATATTCTCACCGATTTTAATTTCTTTTTTCATGTTTTCCCTCGACTTTGAAAGACTCTTTACAGAGGAACAAACGTTGCTTAAGAGACCAGGGAAGGATTTTTCCAAGGGAAATAAGCTCTTCAGAAGCATTTCATCTAAGAAATTTAAAATTTTCATCTGTTGATAAAATTATTTTTATTGAATTTCTTCAATATTTTCTACTTTAGGTCATAACTTTTTTAGACTCATAAAAAAAATCAAGAATCATTTTTTTTTACGAAATATAAAAACTCAACCAGCATGCAAATTCAGAGAGTCTTTTGATTTGTGATTGAGTATGTCCCTCTTTCTCCCCAACCTCTTCTGGGATTCGAATAATTATGCTATTTTTTATCCAAGATACCTTTCTACAATCAACATAGGTATCTGAATTCTCAATAATGCACATTGTCATATTCAATTAGAGTGTCCTAGCAAGCGATAAGTAGGTATTAACCCATGACAAAAATTTTCACTCGAAAAAAGGGAATTGAAAAGAACCTCGAAATTTACCACCTGCTCAAATTTCAGCAGCTTAAATTCAAATTTAAAATTTGTGCCCATTCTGACCAAAAAAAAAAATTTGATCAAACCAACGTAAAATGACTGAAATTAGGTTTATACTCTATTTTCGACCTACCGAATCGATTGCTGATGGTTTCGAGCCATTCTGGAGCCTCCAGCAAATTTCCAGATTCTCCAGTTGTCAAAAATACCATAAATAGGGTCAAAATGAAATTCGTCACCTTTCAACTCGATTTTTACCTCCTTTGGAGCATTTTTGAGCGATTTAGATACATATTTTCTAAATCTGTTCGTGTCGTTTTAAATTCAAAATTTTCTCCAACGATTATTTTTTGAACAAAATAAAGATGACTTTGCTGTTTACGAACGTTGAACAAAAAAACGAATAAATAAATTAGCTTTGTACTCTAATATTAACCTTTCAAGTCATAAATCTAAATTTATGGACGTTGAATTTTATTTCGACTCTATTTTGCAGTATTTTTTCAAAAACCGAAAGAGTAAAACCCAAATTTCAGCCTTTTAGGTCAAGTTGATCAGATTTTTATTTTTTCCACGAGAAATTTTTCCGATTTGAAATGACAAAAAAAGAATATCCAAAATTCGAGAAATGTATTTGAGCAGCTGAAATTCACGCTGGTAGTTTATTTTGCGAGATCCTCTGTCCATACTTCTGTCAAACATTCGTTCCTGATTTTTTTCGCTTCGATTAATATTTCTCTTGAATCAACATATTTGTACATACTTATACATTTCACTTCAAAGGTCGTTTAAAAATGCGCACTAATCAACTTCTGGCAATTTTCACCCTTTCACCCAATCACCATTAATACTTAAACAAATCTACCCACAAAGCACGACTCGTGTACGTCTACGTATAGCTCGAGACATCGCTTTTATTTACACACTGTCCCATAATAAGCGATGAATTTTCCAAATTAAAGATTTGTAAACATTGATTCGATATACCTGATCAGTTTTGACCATTCGTCCGAAGCAATTAAAAACCCACCACTATAGGCAGACTACACTCATACCTACTCACGAAGGGGAACTTGACCTAATATACAAAAATATATCCATTTATAATTTTACATTCGTATTTGACAAACGGCATCGCATCGCTATTTTCCATCACCAACCACCAGGCACCACGCAAGAACGCGCGTATCAATAAAAATGAAAATTTAACGCGTAATTTCTACCTCAGCGATCGTGTGTGTCTGTGTATAATACGCAATGCATAGAAAATAACCAGGCCACGCAGCACGAGCCGATAAAACCCATAAATCTTTAACTATTCGCCGGCCATAGCGAGAAATGTCCCTTCCGAGCCGCGTACGTACGAGGCTCAGTTTGGTTTTGCGTTTATAATAATGCTCGTTGTAAAACCAGCACGCGTTATCATCATCAACAACAACAACAACTGTAAAAGCAAAAGCATAATTTCCTATTTCCTTTTCTCAAATGTACACACAATCGTACATATACAGCCTGGATAGGAAAGGTAGATGATGAGGTGCAGGTACTCGTATATGTGGTGTATGAGGATGAGGAACCTACAGTTCTTATACACGACAAATGCCAAAAGGTGAACACACGCCATCATGCGCAAACCTCATCATTATACAATGAGAACAAAGCAGACTTTATCGGCTCCGATAACACAATGACGAAGATAATGAGGGTAATTTCACTCACCGTGTGACTGCGAATTAACCCGAGACTCGTTGCGCCGCGTCGTTCGAGTTCCATATTTACTCAACTAACCAACACGACGACGATGGCTGTAGTCGAAATCGACAATACACATGTGCGTATCTTGAAACCTGCAATAAAAAATAAACCAATAAGTAGGTAACTTTATCTTTCGAGGAAACATTTTGACCTGGTACCCTTCGATTTGAACGAAACTGAGCTAGATAGAAAGAGCATGTCTTGAAACCTCGTGAAAAAAAAAATACATATGAAAAGCTAGAGTTCAATTTTGAAATATGAATTTTTTGAGCGAAGTGAACCAATGTGAATAATTTTGTTCAATTCAAATCTCACATTTCGATAATTACACGTTTTGAGCCATTCTGGGGCCTTCAGCAATTTTATAGACTGATTTTCTCCAAAAATTTCAAATTGCTGTGGAGTGTGGAGTGGTCAAAAATGAACTTTTAACAGCTAGAGAGCTCATAGGTACCTGGTACCTACTCAATTTTTTTTCAAAAAAAAAAACTTCAGTGCATACTTGAATCAAAAAAAAAAAAAGTAACAAAACATGAAAAAAATGTTTACCAAGGTAGCGAAAAATCAACCAAAAAACAAAACAAAAAACAGAACACTTCGAAAAAGTACTCTGGTTTTTAATTTTTTTTTTCAATTGGCCTATTTTGCAACTTTTTGGTGAAAAAAAACGATACTTTTTCGCCAATTTTTGGCAAAGAAGTGCAGAGAATGCAATTTTTGGCGAAAAGCAAGATTCGACATTTTATAGCAAAAGAAATGGATTTTTGGCAATTTCGGCCAAACTTTGAAGAATCTTTAACCATGTTGAAAAGTAGAAAAATTTTTGTAAATTTTTGTTACTTACCTTAAGGGAGAATTTTTGACGATATTGGCAAAAAATCGCCATATTTTTCAGAATATTTCTTGAAAAAAGTACCTAACACTGAAAAAATACAATTTTGGACCACTTTGTGGCAGAGAAATACGTTGAAAAAACAAGACATTTTAACAATGTTCAGCAATTTGTTACGTAAATAATTACCAGGGGAGGGGGGGGCAAAAAACAACATTTTTCACAAATTCTGTCAAAAAAATGAGACTTGAAGAAAATTTGAAAAATGTGAGAGGAATTTTCTGCACAAGAGAGACAATTTTTAGCCATTTTGCTAAAAAGAAGCATTTATGTCAGTTTTGAAAAAGCGAGCATTTTTGACCAGTTTTGGCAAAAAAGCAAAAACTTATAAACACTTGAAAAAAATTGAGATTTTTTGAAATATTTTTTGCAACAAAAATTTTTTTCAGCCATTTTGTTAAGTAATATACCTACTTATTTAGGTAATTTGAGAAAAATGAGAACTGTTGACAATTTCCAGCAGAAAGGAAACTTCTCATAATTTTTGCAAAAAGTAGGACTTTTTTGACACGTTGAAAAAATTCGGATTTTTGGAATATTTTTTGCAAAAAAAACCACAATTTTTAGCCATTTTGCTAAATATTTGAAAAAATGAACATTTTTCACAATTTTCAGCAAAAAGCAAAACTTTTTGGACATTTTGAAAAATTCAGATTTTTTGAAATCCTTTTTGCCAAAAAAAAACACTATTGTACCAGGAGGGAATGTGCCCACAGCTTCCACCATAAGGGAAGATGTGTTCCTCAAAAGTGCATACTCTGTGTATGGAAACTTCCATAAACCAGTGCTAACTGTTGAAGTAGTTCAATGAGGCCCTTACGAGTCCAGGTAGAAACCATCTTCAACATGATTTTATTAGCCGTTCACGCGTGTAGTTATGTTATTCACCACGTAGCACAACCGATGTCAAAGTCGATGGAAAAGACGAGATCTCTAATCCGTCACTTGTTGGCACAACATTTGTTGACACCAATGTCAATATGACGAGTGAGAAGTTGATATCACAATCGACTGTCGTCTCCCTTCATTTTTTGTCTCAACAAGGTCTCGACATGGGTGTCATTTTTTCAAGTGTAGAGGAGGGAAATGCTCCCAACTCTTTTTTTGATTCAAATAATGTTATTCTCAAAAATATTTCACCCTAAAAAATTTTTTTGAAAGAAAAAAACTTGCCCTGGGTAGGGATTGAACCCAGGTTGCCGCTGTCCTACTTGCTTCTGTCACATTCTATAACCACTAAACCATTGCTGTAATTGAGGGAAGATATATGCCTTAAAAGAATATTCAGTCCATCTTTTTTTGGACCTAGAAAATTTTTCTGATTGTGTTGTTGATTCAGACATCGACAAATGAGTTGGCAACACTTCAAAATTTCTAAAAATATTTTATAAATCTTGTGATCGACATCAACTTCCTCATCAATATTAACCAGATGGTTGATGTTGATTACAAGATCTACAGAAGTATCTACTCGATGACGACATTTTGTAAATACTTTTGTAGACACTCTATCGATATCAAAATTCAGGTTGTCTTGCCAATGCCAAAGTTGATGACAATTATTAGATCAACAAAAGTAACTAACTATAAGGTAAACCCGGGTGAGATGACGCACCATTCTTAGAATCGTCATAAATTCGGCAAAAATGACTCAAAAAATTTGATACTTCGTGAAAAGTACTACGTACAGGTTCTGTACCTGTGGCCCTGAACAATTTTTTTTTTGGTCAATAATTTTTCGATTTTTTTGAAAAATAAAAAAAAAATTGTTTTGGCCATCTCTCCCATGTGCATGGGTGAGATGGCTTATGGGATTTTGCATGTAAATAATTGAAAATGTATTGAAAATTTTTTTTTTGAAATTTGAGATAAGCAGAAGTCACAGAAGTAGTCTTCTGTGTTGGATGTGTCTTGTGAGCTTAAATTTAAAAAATTCCATTAAAAAAATGAAAAGCATTATTATAACTATGAAATTTTCATAGGCCATCTCTCCCTGCACACATGTGCGGCATCTCTCCCATTTTGAGACTTTTTCTTTTTTCGTAAATTGATCTCACAAATCATTTGATATTGAAAAAGTTGTATAGCTCAAATTAATCTATATTAAATGTACTTTCCATTGGACTATTTGAAAACCAATTTCAGAATGTATTTTGAACGAAAATTTTTGTTTTAAAAATCATGAAAATTGATTCTTCAAAAAATTTCATCACTTTTCAACTTCAAGGATTTCCACAGACCAAAATATGTTAGGTCGGCGAAATATTTTTGTTGCATGTAAGGTAGTTGGGTATAAGGTATGTTTCTACACAGTTGGATTTGCGAATCAGTGTTGCCAACATACCAAAATTGAAGGTGCGGCATCTCTCCCGGTGCGGCATCTCACCCGGGTTTACCTTACAAGACAAAATTTTGTAGATGCTTTTGTCGATCTTATTGTTGACATCAACTTCGGATCGACAAGACAACCTGAATTTTGATATCGATTAGAGGGTCTACAAAGGTAATTATCTACAATATATTGAAACCTTGCACATGACTGAAGATACAAAATAATGTAGACAGCAATGACAACCATCAGCATTTCCATCATAATTTTTGAAAATACCGTCAATTTTTAATCAATTATCATAAGCATAGTTAGATTACCCCCTTTGTGGATAATGTTCGGACTTTTTTCAATCAACAATCACGTAAAATCATGTCAATACTTTTGTTGAGGCCTATGACGATCTTGTCAGTGCTATGAGGGTCTGCTCGTGATAGGGAACTCGTTTTAGGCTTTGGTCATGTACATTATTCGTCTATGTTTTAGTAATTAATTTATATCTTATTCAATAAGTATAAATTATTACAAGCACACACATAATTGTGATTTATTGAATCATTTATTGACTGTGCATATTACTCAAAACTCGCATGTATGCGTTGCAAAGAGATCCTGTCTTCAACCCTGTGTATTTGGAAGAAGTCACTTCATACAAGTATCAGACCCCCTCCCCATTACATATTGGCGCCCCACGTTGGGCGCCAATATGTAAGGTAGAGGACTGTCCTCTTCTGCTTGAAGATAGATGACATCTACTTTTACATACATGAGTTGAGCAGAACTCAACTCGCCTCCTGCACAGAAGAGCTCATAGGCGATTCCGGGGTGCATAAAACACTTCCATAATAATACATGAACATGCCCACTATTCAATTGATGTACAGTAGACTTCCGCTTATCCGGACAGCCGTATTATCCAGACAATTATACACAAATTACGAGTACATGGTCAAAAATTTTCGTTATCTTTGTTTTTGGTTTGTTTTTCTCTATTTTGTGAAGAAATGAAATTTATCCTCTGCACTTTTTATTAAAAATTACAAAAATACACCATTATCATAAAAAAACAGCCAATTAACTTTGTTGAATATAGTCTGAGCTCCCTTGATGGAGGTGGTCAAGTAGATGTAATATATACTGATTTTAAAAAAAGCATTTGATAGTGTAAGCCATATTTTATTGATTCAAAAACTAGCTAGACTTGGCTTCTCTCAAAATTTGTGTAAACTGTTCAGGTCTTATCTTAATGGTGGAGTCCAATATGTTTCTAATAAAAATAAAATATCCAAAATTTACCCCTGTTCATCAGGTGTCCCTTAGGGCTCCAACTTAGGTCCCCTTTTCTTTCTTCTGTTTGTAAATGACCTACCTACAGATGTGCACTTTTCAGAAAAGTAATTTTGGTGAAATGAAAAATTAAAAGTTCATTGAAAAGTGTGAAAAGTAAATTGTTTTTGAGTCTCATTTTAAAGCTCTCTGTAAGAGCTTCAAATTGATGTATTTTTTGCCTATCTATAACACACAAAAAAAACAAAATCATTTTTTTTCTCCTACTTAATCGAATAGTTGTAGTTTTGAGCCTTTCTAGAGCCTCTAAATTTTTGGGTTTTTCAGTTTTGTAAAAAATGTTGTGAAAAATAACAAAAATGGGTGCTGAATTGCGAAGGTGGAGGAGTGGTGAGAATGAAACTTGATATCTGACTTTATCAAATGTGGTCAGTGATCTCTGATGAGTAAATTGATTGGTCACTCGCTTTTTTTTTTTAGTGAAAACTGAAAAGTGTGATGAAAAGTAGGAACTTTTCTTTTCAACTTTTCATTGAAAGAAAAGCACTTTTCACTTTTCAGACTGCACATCTCTAGACCTACCATTGGTAATAGTCGTAATTCAGAAATACAGCTTTTTGCTGATGATGTAAAGATATATAAGAAAATTAAAGATATAAAGGATTGTCAGGGTCTTCAAGGAGATTTGGATAGGTTTGTGAAATGGAGTATCAAGAATAAACTGTCCCTTAACATCTCCAAATGTGCAACAATGACATTTACTTGAAAAAAAAAATGTTTTGAAGTATACTTACACAGTTAATGAGGAAGAACTTTGTTGCTTAACCACTATTAGGGACCTAGGTATAAATCTTGATGTGGGACTTACCTTTAAATATCACATTAATACCGGTTTGGCGAAGGCAAGGAGGATGGCCTATTTTGTTGTCAGAAATTCAGTGCACTTCAAGAGGATAAGTACACTCAAAGTCCTATACTTCTCATTCATAAATACAATCAATTGACTGAAACAAAGACTTATATAAATGTACTTGTCATACTGGTTAAAACAATTACCCTAACCTTGAGTTTACAATCACATGTGAATGGATCAACAGTTGATAATAATACTAAAGAAAAGTCTTCTACCTAGCTTGAAAGTGGCTCAGAAACCAGTTCCTATAGATTACGCTGCCTGTAGTGGAAAACTACTACACAGCAGTGCATCCACTTCCCTCAGGTCCATTTCTTCCCTTTAGGTGGATGTAATGGGCACAATCCCTGCCCCTACACAATTTTTAGCTATTTTGCTAAATATTTGGAAAAACAAGAATTTTTGACAATTTTCAGTAAAAAGCAAAATCCTGACAATTTTTGCAAAAAGCAGGACTTTTTTGACACTTTGAAAAAATTCAGATTTTTTGGAATGTTTTTTGCAAGAAAAAAAACACAATTTTTAGCTATTTCTGGCAAAAAAAAGCGATATGTTTGGGTATTTTGTTAGGGAGGGATAGATAGAAATGATATTTTTTTGAATTTTTTGCAAAATAGCGACAATTTGTACCAATTATAATTCCAAAAAGCTAGACTTCAGGACAATTATTTTTATAAAAATGAAATTGTTTTGCAATTTCGCTAGACAGGAAGAATTTTGCCTATTTTTTTTTTTTTTCAAAAAGCAACACTTTTACAATTTTAACAAGTAGCAGGGCTTTATGAGTTCCTCTTTTAGCATTTTTGACACGCGGAAAAATTACTCTAAAAATGAGAAAAACTTGATGTAGCTAAATGTACGAGTATTCGGTCGTATAATAATGTGCGAAAAGTCTTTCGTAGGAATAAATTCATTGTCGGATACTTTCGCTTACTCGTATTTCGAACTACGGAGAAAGTTGTGAGAAAAATTATCGCTTTAAAAGACTCGCGACCTTGAATACTTTTGTAATTTTTTGCTCTCTTCTGGAGCTGCGAATATACAACGTCACGTTTAACAAAGTATAGTTAGGCCTACAAGCTGCGGGCTCATTTTACGCTGACTTTTTACACCAGATGTACTAATCTGGCGCGCGCGATCCGCCCCTAAATGAATAATTTCTCACCTAAATAAACATTTTACTCGTTTCGAGTCCATTTAAACTTTTCAAAGGTCTAACTACGCGTATAGCGTGAGATTAATTACGATATATACGACGAGCTCGACTCGTTGTAGCTTCGTTAAAAGCATCGTGTTCTCCGGTCTAGTGACATTTCAACATTTAAATGTATTAAGTCGACAACTAGGTACCATGTATAACTTTCAAGGAGGAAATATTCTCTTATGTATGGATTTGGTAAAAGTACACGTCCCTGTACGTATTATTTTCCATTAGGCAGTATCGTCTACCATGTAGATTCCAACCACCATTTCTTATAATACTATTACGTGTTAAATAAATTGCATACTCGATTCGCCGTAAATACGAAATTCATCGCGAGGATCACGTGTTGAATAAATTGCATACCCGATTCGCCGTAAATAGAAATAATTTTCTTTTTTTTTTTTTAATACATACCTCGAATCGACTTTGGAAACAAGTATCTAGAAAATTTCCTCGACACTAGTTTCTTTTCTTCTTTTCGAACACCGAAACGAATTGAATTTTTAATTTTTAAATTACTAACATCGCATCGCCCAAGGTAAAAAAATTAATCTCTTTTCATATTTTTCTTTCAATGAGAGAACACATACTTAATAGGATTTTTAATTTATTCATTACGTTCACGGTGTAAAAAACAAAACGTAGGTAGGTACCCTATGAGGAAAATAAACGAGAACGAGAACGTCGACGAGAAGTGCAACTGGAAATTTATTTTCGTCTTTCACGCATTAAAAGTGAATTCTTAATTGACTTTCGGTGTTTGAAGCGCAATGAAAAGGGCAATAATTTATAAGAATTTATTTGATTTTTTTTCTCCGCTTGTGCTTTTTTTTTCGAAAAAATAAGTTCGCGAGTTCGTTGGTTTTCTTTTTTGCTTCACTTTGCATTTTTAAATTGAAAAATATTTCTGCTTTTTCGTTTTTACGAGCGAGACACATTTTTCGAATTTCGATTTACTTACTACATAAAATAGTTTGGAGCTTTCGAGCGAAATAAGGTATTTTAATAATTTTTAGTCGATTTGAAAGCGAAAAGTAGCAATATTTTTCTAATTTTAAATAAATCGTTTGGTGATAAAAAAGAAAGACGAAGACGTAGAGCAATATAGCAAAAAGTTGAACGAACATTGCACTCTTTATTGGTTTGAATCGACCAAAGTAAGAAGTGCAGAGGTCGTACTCGATCACATACCAAGCGTAAATGTTAAAACTGGGTACATTGTGTCTTTCCAACGTAACAGTCACAAAGCCGTGCCTTTTGCTGAAGTTGTCGAAGTCTCTTGCTTTCTGCTAAAAACAGCACACAATTTTCCCTTTTGTCAAAATTGCGAAAAAATCTCGTTTTTTGCTAAAAATTGCAGTTTTTTTGCAAAAAGTTCCAAAAATTATCTTTCTCCTCATTCTCCTAAAAAATACCCAAAAATGTCGTTTTTTTGCCAGAAATTGCCACAAAGACTCGCTTTTTGAGGAAAGCATTTTTTTTGCTCCTAAAAAGTCTTGCTTTTTGGCAAAAATTGTCAAAAAATCTCATTTTTTCAAAAATTTACAAGAACTATGCAGATTTTAGTGAAATGGCTAAAAAATGTCGTTTTTTTTGCAGAAAATTTCAAAAAGTCTTATTATATTTTATTCACGATTGCTCAAAATTCTTGTTTGTTTGACCAAAATTGCAAAAAAAAAAAAAAGAAAATATTAATTCTTTCTATTGCAAAAGTCTGCTAAAAATTCTCAAAAATTCCAACTTTTTCAGATTTTTAGCAAAAAGGCTAAAAACTGCGTTTTTTGTTGAAAAAATGCCAAAAAATTTCAAATTTTTCAAAAATTGTTCAAAAATCTCCACTTTTTTGCAAAACTTGTCGAGAATTCTCGTTTTTTCGTTGTTTTGTAGCAAAATGAATGAAAGTTGTCGTTTTTTAAAAGTTATATGTACAGCCCGAAAAAAAATCTGATGTTTTTCAAACGATGTTCCAAAGTCTTGCTTTTTTATGTTGGTTGCCAATTTAATATAGTTCCTAAAAAATTATGCTTTCTGCTGAAATTGTAAAAAAAATTGCCTAAATTTCTCGTTTTTTTTTTTTTTTAAAATTTATTAACTTACAGAAACTTTTGTTTTTCAGTAAAACAGCTGAAAATTGTAGTTTCTCGCAAGAAGTTCCAAAAAGTATCACACATTTTCGAAAAGTGCCCATCAAATTCTCCCTTTTCTGACAGAATTTGAGAAAAAATATCATTTTTTCACTCTTTATCATCCAACAAAAAAGGTTCTAATTTTTGCCTAAATCGTCGAAGTCTTGCTTTTTTTACAAAACTGCTAAAAAATCTCACTTTTTCGTCAATATTTCCCAAAAAGTTCTCTGTTTCGAGGTGAAATTATTGTCAATGTTCTCTTCGCTACAAATTGCAAAAAAAAAATCCTTAAGTATTTAAAAAAAAAGTTTACAAGTATTCAGCTAAAAATGGCTAAAAAAATTGTTTTTTTTTTGTAAAAATTTCCAAAAAATCTCATTTTTTTCAAAAATTGCTAAAAAAAATACCACTTTAAATTCACAAAAAGTGCTGCTTTTTACCTATTTTTCTTTAAAAAATCGTGCTTTTGCTAAAATGGTCAAAATTTCTAGGGATTTCTAAAAATCAGTCCACAGAAATTTTTGATTTCTAACGAAATGGTTCGAAAATTGTCGCGTTTTTTTCTGCAAAAAATTCCAAAATATTTTATTTTTTCTACAATGCTTAATTTTTTTACCTTTTTCCCAGAAATTGCTAAAAAAGTATTACTTCTTTGTCATATAATCATTGTTGAATTCCCACTTTTTTTAAAATTTCCAAAAATGTGTGCTTTCTAGAAAAATGGTTATAAAAATTGTTTTATTGCACAAAAAAAGCTTATTTTTTCCGAAAATTAAGCGAAAGTCTCACTTATTTGTCAGATATTGCTAAAAAGTATCACTTTTTTGAAAAATATTTCCATGAACTCCTGTTTTTTCCAAAAACTGTCAAAATTTTGCTTTTTGCTAAAAATTGTCAAAAATTCTAAATTTTTTCAAATTTTTAGCAAAATGGTCAAAAACTATAATTTTTGGCCAAAAAAAATGTCAAGACATCTCTATTTTTTCACTGTCAGAAAGTCCTCACTTCTCTGCCAAAAATTGTCAAAAATTCTCACTTTTTTGAAAATGACAAAAATGTTTTCTTTTTAGCAAAATGGCTGAAAATTGTTTATTTTGTGCAGAAAATTCAAAAAAATGTATCTCACAGTTCAGCTCAAACTATTTGAAAGCAGCTGGGAACCAAAATTTCAGCAGCTCAAGTCAATGTCCAGCTCTTCTGGTGAAATTTAAAGATTCTCAAGAGGACAGATTTTGCTTTAGAGGTTCCAGAACGTTTGAAAATTAAAAAAAAACGATTTGAGAATCCTATGTTGGGCGATCAATCCAAAAATATGTAATTCAAATTTTCAATTCAAAATCCCATACATTTTTAAAATTTTATTTTTTCCGGAACCTTACATCGATACTTTAGCTCCTGTCGGTAAGAAAAAGGGTGACATTCGTCTATGTCTCGACGCAGATGAATTAAATAAGTTTTTGATCAATGTACTTACAGAACCTAATACGATTTCCAGTATGATCTATGATAATGCTGGAGACAGATTATTCTGTACCTTAGACTTTACGGCAGGATTCTGGCAGCTAGTATTGGATCCAGATTCACAAAAATTTGTAGCAATCCAAGTTGAGGGGCAGGTCTATGAATTTACCAGACTTCCTTATGGATTAAAAATTTCATCAGGCAAATTTGTTCACATGATCAATCAAGTGATTGATACCTGCACAACAATTGTTGACATCAACATTTACATCAACTATGTTTTTTTCCAACATAATGATGGAAAAGTGATCAATTAATTATTTAGTAGGACTCGTCTGTCCGTACAAAAGCCAGGTAAATGAAAAGTTTCAAAATTTTCTCATTATTTCTGATACCTCGACATGCCATCTCGACATGTAGATGTAAAATTTGATGCTCGAAACTTATTTTTCAGAATTAAAATTTCTGTTTTAGTGTTTAAAAGTTTAGTAAACATTCAAAAATATGATCTTGTTCAATGAGGAAAACGATTTTTTTAGGGCATTGATGAAATTATTCCACAGTTTGGAGTTGTAGATGATATGTGACGCTCTGAGCGATACCATACCATAAGTCGGGAAACTTTTTTTTGAGATAATCGCGTTTTCATGGAAAAAGTCAGAAAATATCAAAAAAAAAAATTTGTCGATTTATATACTATGAAGCCTATACTTTGGAATGGGTGTACCCACCGATCTCAAACACGTCGTTTTAGTGGTGAAAAACCTGTTTTACGAAAGTGCTTTTCTTCAAACTGAAATCATACCATAAGTCGGTGTAGTCCGTATCAACTGAAAATGATGTAAAACCATTAAAAGATGAAGAAAATCAAAAAAAAAAATTACTGTTCACTTACAAAAATAACCCAAACTTTCAAAAACGTTTTTCTCAAAATTTTGGTTTTTGAATTTCAAAAAATACGCAACTTTAAAATTTCGCAAATTTGTCAGATTTTAATATTTTGAAAATCTGTTTGCACCATTGAAAAGAGGAAGAAAAACACTACCAGAAGCCACAATAAAACAAAAAAAAATTTTGCCGACATATGGTATGGTATCGCTCAGAGCGTCACATATGATGTTGATATTGTGGATGTATTTGTTTGTGTCGAATTTCACATCAACATTAACATTGACATGTCAACATGAAAAATGGATTAGTTTAGTACTCTTAGATAAAGTATTGCACCATCTTTGATATAAGGAATTTCTGTTCAACTATATGATTGTACAGACTTTATGTCTGTACTTCTTTGGAAGTGGACTTTGTGTTGATGCTGTTTTCAGCATGAGCAATAGCCACATCAAAGGAAATAATTTTTGGAAAAAAACTTACAAATTTTCAAACTCAAATTTTATAATTTTACAAAGCAGGAGGTCCACTTAAATTTCGATGTGAATGTCGATCCATCCACATCCGTCACTTTTGGATGCCCCATGTCGATGTGAATTTTGACCCTGTGTCGAGCCAATTGTCGACACAAATGCAGATCAACATCAGTCGACAATTACATCAACAATTACCTAGCTCGACACAGGGTTGAAATTCACATAGACATGTGGCATCCAAAAGTGATGGATGTGGATGGGTCGACATTCACATCGAAATAAGCATGGTCATTGTTGTAAGGGTAATGAAGATGGAATCATGAAATATGTAGATGATATTACAGTTTCTGGTAAAACTTTTGAAGAAATGATCACAAGATTAGAGAAAGTTTTTCAACTTAGTGATCAAGCAGATCACCTAGGCTTTGTAGTATCCGATCAAGGAGTTGGTAAACAAAGCAACAAAATTAGGAAACTTGAAGAATTTGAGAAAAAGCACACCAAAAGAGGCAGATTCTCACTTTCCAAGAAAAATGATATATTGGCTTTGACCAAAAATCTAGATTTATGAATTTGAGTTGCTGAAATTCTGAATTTTTGAGATTTTCAGTTTCAAGGGTGAGGACTGGAAATTTGGAATAGTTTACTGAGTATGTTTTTGAAGATTCTGAACACTTAAGACCGTATTTTTTTTTATTAGAACGAATGCACGTCCCTAGCACTTTCTCTATTAGACCCAAAAATAACCTAAAAATATTGATAAACATGAACCTTGAATCGTCTAATCCGAATCATTTCTCTCTTCCAAAAACAAAAGGATACCACGTTAAATGAAAAGAATAACCATTTGGAAGCTGAATTTTTCATCCATCTCAGAAGATAACAGCTCTAGTCGACTTTAAACGTATAAAATGAACAAATATGAAATACCAAACACCTGAGGCACTGTTCATAACACAAGGTGAATTAGGTCACCAATCCATCTACCATACATAAGATAACCCCGATTACTCGTGAATTATTTCGCGAGCATACAAAGTACATATTTCTCGACGGATTCGAGTACCTTTTGGGACTTGGCATGGCATCGTATGGTATCGCCAAAAGCCTAGTAACCATTTACACATACCATACCATACCTACGTTATACTATAACTAAATTAACTCAACGTTACGAGCAACTTTCGTTTCTCGAATCGCGATTCCAATTCGATAACCTAGCGACAAAATAAAATACTCGTACACGCGTTTTAAAATACGAGTACGAGTCGTCGTATGATAATTCTTATCTCATGTTCCATCATGTGAGAAGTATTCGAGTAGACGTATTGAAACCGAATGAGAAAATATACTAAGTACACGTACATGCGGATCGTCGAGCGACACGGTACAGATGAAATTTGCGACCACATTAAACACTCAGATGAGGAGCAAACACCGGCAACGAATCATCAAACTTTGTTATAAAGTTATTAAACCATGAAACATACCAAATGCGAACTTTCTTAATCAACATTTAGCTTTTTCCAAGATACCAGCACCAGCATTTTAGCCCGTTTTTGCGAAACCAACTTGTGCCTTTCGCTTGTCGGTTCTTAAATTAAATTAATGCACTTTCTGGGTGATTATTTTCTGTACACAAAAGTCAATTACTGTCAAATGTTAGATATTCTGGCCCGTCTACGAGTAGCAGTGTCGTTTGGTACGAGATCGATTATGAAGAATTTTACAAAGAGTTAGACGTGTTGTCTTGTTTTTTATTTAGTGCACGTGCTTGTTAGAAGTTGAGAGTGGAAAAAAATACATATCGATTGAGTTAGTTGAATAAATGAATTAGTTTTTCGTTTTGATGGTAATTGCAGGTATCCATTACATATAGGTACCTATAGATACTTTTTGTACTCGTATTAGGTATTTCGTATTTGTATTGATATCGTGTGTTTTCTTTTTTAAAGGTACTGCGACAAATAACAATGCCATCTGTGCCCACGAGACATCAAACTTTTCAACGACAGTTATCGCATCGATTGGAGTTCGATGGTATTGAATTTAAAGTCTGTAAAGTCAAGCCCAGAAATCAAACATCGATTGGCGAATTCAAGGTGAGTGTGTATTATTGTTATCATGGAATTTACTTTATTATGTAGCAGGGTCGTGTCAAATGGCCAAGATTTTTGTACTTGGGTTCAACGATTTTGAGAAAAAATATTTTGTATGTGAATATAATTATTGGACTCGATGAGAGATGAAAGGCGAAAACCGCACTTCTTAAGGTATATTTTTCGCATTTGAAGGGAATAAAATTAATTTGAAATCATCTCAAAAACATGTGAAACTGATGCGAATGGAATTTTAAATCATTGCCAGAAAATTCATTCAAAAAAAAAAAAAAAAAAAACTCGAATACAAAAAACATTTATCCGAATTCTACACTACAGCTGTGGTAATGTAATTTAAGAAGCTCAAAAAAGTGACCAGATAAGTGACAAAACGTGAGCAAATAAGTAATATTTCAATGCAGGAAAAAAAATGATAAAACAATAAACGTTTTTAATGGATCGTTCTGGATTTTAATCTTAAAAAGTTGTAACTATTTTGCAGCTTTGTGGCAAA